>NC_133648.1:173488877-173683341 GCF_009905375.1 Apium graveolens | reverse complement strand
AACTTTCCAGACCCTACTCCGAAAGCACACTTTGTAGGATTTAACATCATCTTATGGTATCTCAGGACCTCAAAAGCTTCCCTTAAATGGGTTATATGGTCAGTCTTCACTAGACTCTTGACTAACATGTCATCAACATAGACTTCCATGGTCTTGCCAATACGATCCTTAAAAATTTTATTTACCAACCTTTGATAGGTGGCACCTGCGTTCTTGAGACCAGATGCCATAACAAGATAACAATAAACACCAAAGTCAGTGATGAATGATACCTTTGGGATATCGTCCTTGTGCATCTTGATCTAAGTATATCCACTAAATCCATCCATGAAGCTCAGCATCTCATGTCCAGCAGTGGCATCTATCAAAGTATCTATCATTGGCAATGGATAATAGTCCTTAGGGCATACGTCATTCAGATCAGTGAAGTCTACATACATCCTCCATTTTCCATTGGCCTTCTTCACCATTACAGGGTTTTCTAACCATTCTGGAAATTGTATCTCCTTAATTAAACCAGCCTCTAAGAGCTTCTCTACTTCCTGTCTTATAGCTTCTTGCCTCTCTGGGGCAAAACTTCTTTTCTTTTGCTTCACCGTCTTTTGACTCGAATCCACATTCATCTTGTGAGTAATTAGTTCTGGCTCTATGCCTGGCATATCAGCTACCGACCATGCAAACACATCACTATTTTCTTGCAAAAAATTCACCAACTTCCCTCTAAGGGGCTCCTCTAGTGTGGCTCCAACAAAAGTCGCTTTCTAAGCCTGCTGAATGTGTTAACATTTTTGGTCTGAATGTCATACATCTTTTTATTGGGCCTTGTGGCCCCAATCATGTGTAAATAATGCAATCCTAATTACGTAATCAGGATTTATTTATTCCCTATCAACAAGTCAACAAACTCACACAAGGAAGTGGGATAGAAGTCACTCTAGAGAAACAATTATTGGTGATCCAACTGCTAGTGTGAGGACTAGAAGTGCAACTGCTAATAAGTTCCTACATGCATGTTTTCTGTCTCAAGTAGAACCAAAGAAAATTGATGAAGCTCTATTGGATCCTGACTGGATATTTGCCATGCAGGAAGAGCTGAATCAGTTAGAAGGAAGCAAAGTCTGGAAGTTAGTTCCTGCACCAAAGAATAGAAGCATTATTGGAACAAAATGGGTGTTTAGGAATAAAATGGATGAAAATGGTATAGTCACCAGAAACAAAGCAAGGTTGGTTGTAAAAGGCTACTCACAAGAAGAAGGAATCGATTATGATGAAAATTTTGCCCATGTTGCAAGACTTGAAGCTATAAGAATTTTCCTTGCATTTGCTGCACATTCAAACTTTAAAGTGTATCAACTGGATGTCAAAAGTGCCTTTTCTGAATAATGAGCTAGAAGAAGAAGTTTATGTGCAACAACCTCCTGACTTTGAGAATCCAAAATTTCCAAATTTTGTGTACAAGTTACTCAAGGCTCTATATGGACTGAAACAGGCACCTAGAGCTTGGTATGACACCCTATCAGATTTCCTGCTAAAGCATGGTTTTACTAGAGGAACCATAGACAAGACACTCTTCTACAAGAAACATGGTGAAGATATGATCCTAGTTCAGATCTATGTGGATGATATCATTTTTGGTTCTACTAATGAGAAGCTTTGGCAAAGATTCTCCAAGCTTATGCAAAGTGAATATGAAATGAGTATGATGGGGGAACTAAGTTATTTCCTTAGACTTCAAGTCAGCCAAAGAAGTGATGGTATCTTCATTAGACAAACTAAGTATGACAAGGATCTATTGAAAAAATTTGGAATGGTTGATTGTTCACCTGCATCTACACCTGTGTCTACTGCAACAAAGTTGGATTAAAACAAAAGGGCAAGAGTGTAGATATCTCAAGCTATATAGGGATGATTGGATCATTGCTTTACTTAACAGCAAGTAGACCAGACATCATGTTTGCAACATGTCTATGTGCAAGATTTCAAGCCAATCCAAAAGAATCACATTTGATGGCTGTAAAAAGGATTTTCAGATACTTGAAGGGGACACCAAACTTGGGATTATGGTATCCTAAGGGAACTGGTTTTGCAGCTGTTGGTTACACAGATGCAGATTTTGATGGATGCAGGGTTGACAGAAAGAGTACCAGTGGAAGTTGTCAATTTCTTGGACAAAGACTTATATCCTGGTATAGAAAGAAACAACAATCTGTATCAACTTCTACAGTTGAAGCTGAATACATAGCTGCAGGAAGTTTTTGTGCTCAAGTGCTTTGGATCAGAAATCAGCTAATGGATTATGGCCTAGTGTTACACAAAATTCCTATCATCTGTGACAATACTAGTGCTATATCTATAGTAGCTAATCCAGTTAATATTCTAGGCTAAAGCATATTGATGTAAGGTACCATTTTATTAGAGAACATGCTACTAATGGTACCATTGAGCTCATTTTTGTACCTATGGGAAAAAAATTAGCTGACATTTTTACTAAACCTCTGGATGAAGCAAATTTCACTAGACTTGTAGGTGAAATTGGAATGCTTAACTCTTCATCCTAAGACAAGAAATTAGCTGATATTTTGCAGCAGATTAATTTCCAGTAAATCAAAATTAATTTGATTAAATTGGAAATTAACTAAAATATGAATTATAAATATTTCAGAAATCTCAGCATATTTATTTTTCAAATTTAAATTTAACTTAGAATATTTCAAATTCTAAGTAAATGCTCAGTTGTTAATTTACATTTTCAATATGTAAAATTAACACAAGGCAGAATTACAAAAACCAAAAGTATATAGAGAACTGAGTTCTCGATAAGTATAAATTGACTTCTTGACAAGTCATTTTAGGACTTCTCGAGTGAGTTCTCGATAAGTCAATTTACTGACTTCTCGAGTGACTTCTCGATAGGCTTAAAAGTGACTTCTCGATAAGTCCTTGTAGAGTTCTCTAGTAGTGTTTATTCACAGAGTTCTCTACAAGTATAATTTTTTACTTGTCAATAACTCATAACTGAGATAATTTAAATTAATAAATTATTTTGGTAAAATAATTTTGGGAAATTTATTCTAATTTTATTTTGAATTTATTCAAATAAAAGTTGGAATTAATTCAGTCCACTTTTTGGACAAACTGTGTATTTATTTGACATCTCGATAAGTCAAGTTTGAGTTCTCTAAAAGAGTAGTTTAAAATGACTTCTCGATATGTACTTTATTTCTCAAATGACTTCTCGATAGACTAACTTCAAATGTCTATTTTTGAGTCCTCGACAAGTCATTTACTTTTACTATAATACCCAAACTTCTTGAATACATTCTTTTTCTTGGAATTTCTCAAAATTCTAAGCAAACTGAATATTTATTAATTTATATTCTAAATATATGAAGTTAATAAATAACCGATCAAAAGAAGCAAAAAGTATAAAAAACTGAAATAATTTAATTCATAAATTTTGTTCAGTAAAATACTTTTGACATACTTGTCTATAATTATTCTGACTTATCGACACATTTACATGCTTATGTGCAATTTTTTTTGTGGAATATGTTACTCTAATTTAAGTAGACTAGTGCATTATATGATGTTTTATGAATGCTGATAATAGTTAAATTTATTTGACTATGTGATAATTATGTGTTTTGAATCTATTCAAAATAATTCATTATCAGTATTTGTTTTGATGAGTTAGCTAGTGGAATAATTTGCTGATAGGAGGGGTTACTTTTTGTGTAGGGAGTACTTGTTTATTTGCATGGGAAATAGTTATCCTAGAAAGTGAACTAAGATTCTTGAGTACTTGCATGGGGAATAGTAACTAGTCATTTCTAACTGTCTAGTTTCTCGTAAAGTATATTGGTGTGATTATTACACTTATTAACCGGGTATTTCAAGAGTCTCTTGGTTTCATTCTCTTCTCCCTCTATAAATTCAAATCTTTCACTCCTCTTTATCCATCACCACTCTCATTCTCAATAAACATCCTAATTTCTAAACTCACCTCTTGTTCATCTCTCCTCCAATGGATGCCCCAGTCTTTTACAGGCTTTTAAATGGAGTTTATCTACCTGTTCATCATCTGGCTGACGACCAAGTTTACTTTGATCCTATCGGACTTCGTGTTCGTATCAAGGGGGTTATTTGCAGCCCCTTTGATGTTCCACTTGAGGTCTTCGATGAACTCTCGTGGGACGATCAGATCAGCTTCCTTTTCTTTGAGGGAGAGGTCTCTCTGGAGCAGGAGAGACGTGCAAGGGTGGCTGAGCAGCAACGCCTTGCTGCTCTGGAGTTGCAGGAGAGGATCATCTCTCTTGCACACTCAATGTCCAGGGCTTACCAGTGTTGGGAAAGGAGGACAGAGGCCGAGAAGAAGAAGCCAAAACTAGAGTATTTAGGATTAGGATTTACTTGATGTAATCTAAATCTTAATGTACTCTGTGTTTATTATCAATGAAAATTTTCTTCTTCTCTATCAATTTATTTTTGTTGCTTGTTGTTTATGTCATGATTGTCTTGTGTTTACAACTGCATCGATTATTATTTTTCTTGTCAGAGTATTTGCAATTGTAAATCTCAATGTATATGCCTAATTAAAATTTCAAAAAGACAAGTATGTTCAATGCATTACAGGTTCAACACAATTTGCTCAGAGAACAACAGGAAGGTCAAATAATCAATCAACAAGTATTTATGCTAAAACATTTCTAAACCGAACTGCAGTTCACCCAGGCACAACAATACAAACACAAACTCAAACACAATCCCACTCAGGTGACTCTCAAAAGAAACCTGTTTTACAAAAGGACAGCAATTTCCCCATGTTCTTCAGATTATTTTGTTGTTTGAGAAGAAAAACCATCACTAACATGGGAAATTCATCAGTTTCTCCTGATTATCTCATGAACACCTCTAATGCACCCTCATGTGCAAAACGGTCTTCACAGACTGAAAAGGTTTGAGGGTAGTACTCTTGAGGGGGAGCTATCTAAATCCTCTCCAATTCAATTGGAGGTTCTTCTTGAAGGAACAACTCCCCTCATAACTCTAGCAAAAGCTGCCCTAGCAGTCAAAGCTAGAAGTACAATTGCCTATGACAATGTCATGAGAAGCGAAATTATAGCACATTTATTTTCCAGTATGTTGCAAGAAACACAAGGGTTTGAGGCTGGTGTACATGACAGTAACCCAGTCAAATCCCCTCCGATTCAATTGGAGGTTTCCACTATAAGTAAGGCCTGTCAAAACCATAGAGCAATTTGTGAGTCAAACCGTGACCCTAGTCACAAGTGTTTCTGATGATTCATTCATCTTACAATCTCAAACTGGTATTTCCTCTTCTGATGAAATGAGTATGGTTAGACCTATATGGATTACCCCTAATCAAATGATCACAAACAACTCTTATCAGCCACCTCTTATTTCTGTAAGTCAAATAACAGTTGAACCTTTCATATGAGAATGAGAGAAAAGATTGAGAGAAAAACAGAAAGAAAGAGTGGCGGGATCCTTCCTGGCAAAAGGAGAGGTAGATGAGTGTCTGGATTTAGTAATCCTTTTGAAGAAACTCTTACTCTCAAAAGTCATGAAACTAGTACAGTGAGAAAGTAGTGAGACTACTTATTCAAAAGAACAGAGAGTTTAGGACTTTTGTTACTGATAGACTTCTTCTACAGATCTAAGTTAAACTCCCATTCTACTTGATAAACTCATCACCATAGATCTAACTAAAGCTTGAAGTTGCAGACAGTGCTCTAAATGGACAATGACAACAGCTTGAACAATATACATCTAGTTGGATCTTCACACTTGTAATTGTTGATGATTTCACTAGATATACTTGGATTTATTTTCCACACAGGAAGGATGAAACTCCAGAAATTCTTCTGGATCACATAAGGCAAATTAAAAATGGATCCACCCACAAAGTGAAAATTCTGAGAAGTGATAATGGCACTGATTTCAAGAACTCAGAGATGGAGGAAGTCTGCAAGTACAAAGGCATACAACAACAATTCTGGTACACCTCAACAAAATGGTGTTGTTGAGAGGAAGAACAGAACCTTGATTGAAGCTAGCAGGACTCTGCTAGAAGAAGCAAAACTACCCACTTACTTCTGGGCTGAAGCAGTAAACACAGCATGTTATACTCAGAATATCACACTGATAAACAGACATGGTGTTACTCCTTATCATATGCTGAAAGAAAAGAAGCCCAGCCTCAAACATCTTCATGTATTTGGATATAAGTGCTTTATTTTGAGAACTCATACTGATCAGCTAAGAAAGTTTGAATCAAAAGCTGATGAAGGAACCTTTGTTAGATACTCACCATCAAGAGCATACAGATTTTTCAATCTGAGAACAAATACTGTAGTTATCTTGATAAATGTATCTTTTGATGATAAGAAGATTCCTGGTTTTGAAGAAGACACTCATGAAAGTCTAATCTTTTCAAATGAAAATGCATTGTTGGAATCTGGATCAAACTCTAATGAACTATTAAATCCTGATGATCCAAATCCTGATACTCTTTCAGATTCTGAAGATAATTATTGTAATAATGAACCTGCACATGTTAAGGGGGAGGAACAACAAGGTTCAGCTGATGGTACTAACACTGAAGAATCAACTCAAGGTTCTTCTCAATCTGGTCATTCAGAATCCAATGTTGATTGAACATCAGATGGACATGATTCAAGTCACAAAACTTCATCAGGAGATAACAACACAGATTTAGGGGAGCCTCAAATGCATTTGATGAGGCATACAATTTAGGGGTAGCATCTAGCTCCAGAAGAACATTTCCCAGTTCCAGAAAATGGACTATAGATCATACTCCTCATCTGATCATTGGAAATCCTGATGAAGGTGTAAGGACAAGGAGTGCAACTCAAAATGAATGTTTATATCACAATCTACTTTCAAAAGAAGAGCCAAAAAAGTAGAAGATGCACTCAAGGATGCAGATTGGGCCATGGATATGCAAGAAAAGTTGAATGAGTTCGAAAGAAATAAAGTGTGGAAGCTGGTGCCTAGACCTAAAAACATGTCAATTGTAGGCATAAAGTGGTCTTCAGAAATAAGACTGATTATGATGGAACAATTATCAGAAACAAGGCAAGATTGGTGGCTAAAGGATATTCTCAACAGCAAGGTATTGACTATAATGAAACATTTGCTCCTGTTGCTAGGCTAGAAGCTATCAAAATTTTCTTGGCATATGTTGCACACAAGAAATTTAAAGTCTTTCAGATGAATGTCAAGAATGCATTTCTCAATGGAGAACTTGGAGAGGAAGTCTATGTTGAACAGCCACCTGGTTTTGTGAATCCTAAACATCCTGATTATGTTTATAGACTTGACAAAGCACTCTATGGACTAAAGCAAGCACCTAGGGCATGGTATGAGACTTTTGCTCAGTTTATGCTGAAAAGTAGATTCAAAAGAGGTACAATAGATAAAACTTTATTTTATCTGAATCAAGGTAAAGATCTGCTTTTAGTTCAAATTTATGTGGATGATATTATTTTTGGATCAACTAATCAAAAACTGTGTGATAAGTTCTCAAAGTTGATGCAATCAAGACATTAAATGAGCATGATGGGAGAGATGAGTTACTTCTTGGGATTGCAAATTAAACAGACTGATAATGGCATCTACATTAATCAGTCAAAGTACACAAAGAATCTGTTGAATAGGTTTAATATGCAAGATAGTGCAACAGCAACTACTTCAATGGCAACTGCTACAAAGCTTGATCCTCATGAAGGTACAGTAGTTGATGTCTCAAATTACAGAGGTATGATTGGTTCTCTTTTATACCTAACGGCTAGTAGGCCAGACATTATGTTTGCCACCTGTCTGTGTGCAAGATTTCAGGCAAATCCAAGGGAGCCACATATATTGCAGTAAAGAAAATTTTCAGATACCTCAAAGGTACCGTTTCACTTGGTCTCTGGTATGCAAGGGAAGCTGATTTTAAATTATGCAGTTATTCAGACGCTGACTTTGTTGGCTGTAAAATAGACAGGAAGAGTACATCTAGGAGCTGTCAGTTTTTGGGAGGCAGATTAATCTCATGGTTCAGTAAGAAGCAGAAATCTATTTCTACTTCAACTGCTGAGGCTGAATATATTGCAGCTGGGAGTTGATGTGCTCAGTTGTTATGGAAGAGAAATCAGCTCATGGACTATGGATTAATATTTTCTAAAATTCCTATTTATTGTGATAATCAAAGTGTTATTGCTATGATAGGAAACCCAGTGCAACATTCTCTTACTAAACATATCAGCATCAGATATCATTTTATAAGAGAGCATGTCATGGAAGGAACGATTGAGCTTCATTTTGTTCCTACTGAGCAGCAGTTGGCTGATATTTTCACGAAGCCATTACCTGAAGCAACATTTACAAAGCTTGTCATTGAACTTGGTATGGTTAGTTGGGACAGATAAATTCTTTTAAATTTATATTTGATCAAATCCTGATGTATATTGATCAAATCCTGATATGTCCTAAATGTTGTTCAAGATATCAAACTGGGAATTTGTGATGTAATTTATTATATGCATGATAAATTAAGTGAATTTATTTGCTAAATGTGCATGTACGAATATATATCATTGTCATCATTGCAAATCAGTCTAGGAAGACGCGCCTTAATAAGACATCTTTTGGTTAAATCATTAAGTTAATACACTTAATAATTGATCAGTCTCCTAGTCCCTTGATATTCCTTTTCTATCTCAGTTATTTAAACCGTCATTCTCATTCAGTCCAATCATCTCTTCCTATACACAATACACTCTCCTCACTTGTATTTCTCATATCTCTTTCTTCTCACACGATGGCGCAATTCAACTGGTTTTACAACCATTTCACTAATATTGTGACTATTTTTCATGATGTAATGCAAACTTCGTACCACATCAATGCCATCTCAAACGACATCCGGATTCAACTTCCAGAAGTCATAAAAATTGATCTTCTGGAATTCGAAAAAGATCTTCACCTCTACACTCTTCGACAACAAGAGAGAGTCATTCATCTTGTTGTTCTCTTTGTTGAAAGCAGGAAGAAGCACTGAACATCCTCTGATCGTTTCTCTTCACCATCAGCTTTGTCAGGCTTCTTAGACCAAGGTTGTTGATTTTTTCTATTTAGACTAGAATTTCCTTGTAATCATCTTTTGCATATAATCAAAAATTTCATGAAATGTACTTCTTTGATCTTTTAATGAAATTCCTTTTGTTTACAAGATTTAGTCTATGTTCTTGGTTGTGTATGTATGTGAGTGTTTTTAGTGTAGCTTGTTAATCTCTACATCACACTATTAACATATATATTTTGATGATCCTTGAGATTAAAATTATGGTTTTTTGATAAGCTTGTGTTGTTTTGACAAATACTGATGAATTTAAATCGTCAAATCCTGACGATGTCAAATCCTGATAGATAAGATGTACCAAATACTGATGACAGGTCAGCTTATTTTAATTTAGAATATTATTGACAAATTATTTCTGAATTGTTTAATGCTGAAAAAGTGATTGTCTTCTTAATAATTTTTTAAAAGTGGATAAACTGTTGAACAAAGTCACACAGCGATTTACTACAAGAGCAGTGCATTCTTTGTTGCTGATTCCGCACATAACTCCACTTTCTACTCCATTTTTTTAGTAATTATCCTCTATCAGAAGTCTAATTCACCAAAGCTTCCTTCGCCAAGTGTGTTACATCCAATTAAGCTTTGCAAACTTATATTTGCACCAGAACCTCTGTGACACATATTATCATACACACAGCCTCACTATTCACATCTAAAGAACATCTTTCCTCAACACCTACAAACATCATGTCATCTTCTGAGCTTTCACCACTCTTCAGTCAAACCACCATTATTGATGGCAACACTTTTAGAACCAACAACTACTTGGCTCCACTTACATATCAGCAGTTTTCTCAATCTTTTCATGATATACGGGATTTCTTACTCCAATGTCCAATTGGATATGCTCTCACAAATCCTACTAAGGTATCTGTAATAACCCCAATTGTTGGAAATTTTTGAAACCCTTATGAATAGTGTTTTTGCTGAATGAGAAAACTTTTCATGCCACACTATGTGGGTTCTGATATGGATATTCTGAGATTTTATTAGTACTTTATATGGGATATAAGTGTATGTAAAGATCGTCGATATCCAAATCCGAACACTTTGATTTTTCCCGGAAATCCACTAGATACGGAAAGAATTGAGAAAAAGGTAACAGGATACAAAGGATTTAAATTAAAGGATTATAAGAGAGGATCATAGAAGGAATACAATATATTGAGAAAGGTTAAGGGAACCTAAGTAATAAGATCCCGGGTATGATCCCTCAAACGATAAACGAAAATGAAAGTTAAGCGAACCGTATAACAGATCAGCGGTCATTAGGCAAACAATTAAAAGCTAATCAAAGGGATTAGTGGGGATGATGTCATCCAACCAATAGAAAGAGGACAAAGGAGGGGTGATGACATCACAAAGTGATGTAGGCATGACATGGGAAGGAAGGAGGTGTGGTGAATGAGAACCACACAAATTCAAGGGCAACAAGGTAATTGACTAAATCAAACAACAAAAACCAACCAACCAAAAGCAAAACAAGGCAAAACACAAAAATCTCTCTTCTTCTTCTTCATGCTCTCGGCCCATTCCTTAAAAAATGAAGATCCAAGCTCCACCACTTACTATTTAGCAAGGTAATTATCTAAGCTTCCCCATGGATAGTTACATACTTCCTATAAGTTTAAGCTTCTAATTCCAAGCCAATCTTTTTCTATAAATCATGGAAGAAGATGGTGAATAGTGTTTTTCAAGAAATAAAATTTGTGTTCTTGAAGTTTTGTTTAGATTAAGCTTGGATAAGGACTTTAAGGGTGATTCCAAGCCATTCTCTTGATTCTCCACTCTCCAAGGAAGGTATAACTTCTCAAACCCTTAGTATTAAGTTTTGTTGGTTTGGATTTCATAATGTTGATGGGTTAGTGTAATGAGTGTGTACTCATAATAGAGCTTTGTTTAGTAAGTGGTTTTGTTGATTTTGGAGTTAGGAATGATGCTTGTTAGATTTGAAGTTCTTGGTCACTTTTTTTTGACTTGGTTTAGATGAATAAATTGGTAATATTGAGTTGATTGGGGGCTGTTGTAATATAGTTTAGATGGAGGTTTGATTGGGTTGTGAATTGGAGTTGAAATTGTGGTTGTTTGAATTGGTTTAAATTTTGGAAATCGCGTAAACATAGTCGTCGTAACGTCCGATTTTCTGTAGACTGTTTTTGTGCATAACATTAGGACCCGAGAACCCCCTGATAGATTATGACCATTGCCATGTCTAGATAGCTCATGTTACGAGCTTCGTTTTGATATGAAGTTCGTTCGATTCCGATGCACGGTTTAGGAGAAACGACCGTTTCAAGTAACGGCGTTTCGCGAAAGAAACTTTTCCCCTCGCCTTACTTTGAAACATAGGTTAAAGACCAAAAAGGGTTAATTAATGTATGAAACATTATGGTAAGTGTGTTAGGCAGTTGGTAAGACACTCGCGAAGGAATCGCCTTAAAACTCGTAAAGGTTAAATTATTAAAAATGGTGGAGCCGAGGGTACCCGGGTGACTTAAGCAAATCAGTAAGCGCAAAACGAGCGTTAGAGTCTGAGTTGGTTAGAGTATAGATTTACAAGTGACTTTGGTTTAATTCCAACTTACTTATTGCTTATAGGTTACCAGACTCATCCCGAGCCATTCGTAACCCCCAGTCGCTCAGGCAAGTTTTCTACCCGTTATAACTGTTGTTGTGATGTAAATATATGTATATGCATTATCTTGTGATAAGTGCATGATTGTTATTAGCAAATTTTGCGATATATTGGAGCATGCTGATATGGTATATATGCATGTCTGTTTCGTAATCTGGTTATCTATCTGTTGATTCAGTTGATAATACCTATGCTAGAGGATAGCGGTAACTTGCATATACCCTTAGTATAGGGACCCAAAAGGTGGAAATATTTTCTAAACCGGGAGTCGAGGATCCCGAGTAGATTTTGTATATATGTATATAAATATATATATATATATATATATACTTATATATATATGGTTATAGTTTTCCAAACTATTAATCGAATAAGGTTTATTCGATAACTTTATTTTATTAATTGAATCCTATTTCGAATATTCATTCGAGGGCTTATGACTCAGTTTGTTTTATCATTTGAATATTACTTGAATATTCTTTTGAGGACTTATGACTCCTTTTATTGTATTAATTGAATATTATTTGAATATTCATTTGAGGATGTATGACTCCTTTATTTTTATTTAATGAATATTATTTATAATATTCATTCGAGGTATTATGACTCCACTTATTACTGAATAATATTCTTTATTTTATAAAAGAATAATGTTCGATAATCAAACTTATTTTTGATTATTCAAATAAAGATATTACTTTCGTATAAGTATATCTTTGATTATTTGCTATTCAGTTCAAGTATAAGTTTTCCAACTTCTACCTCAATTATTCTTTATGGGAATATTATTTAAATAATAATATTCAGATATTTCTTTCATATCGGGACTGATTTATTTTAATAAATCAGTATTACTCCAAACATTCTTAAAAATGTTTTCGAGCCATCAAAATGAATTTAAAAAGGGTAGAGCGGATCCCAAAACTTGTTTTCAAATTCAAGATCTTCCATTTTAAGGGGACTTGAATACTCGCTCAAAAATCTAGGGGATTCGGCTCTATGGTGTATTTTATATTCGCAACAAGGTTGCTGTTTTGATAAATGAATTGATTACTTGCCCAATGTTCGGGAAGTAAGCCCATCTAATTGAGTCGGCATAAGCGACAGGCCGGGGTACGGTCTATCAAAGTGTAAGTGGCTGGGTGGCAGATCAACGCGTGAGTGGCCGGGTAACGGTCTAGCGCGAGGTCCTAATGCGGCCAGGGTGATGACCGGTGAGGAATTCATCCATCTACAGTAGAAAGGTACTTATTGGTAATCTTTGCTGATCAGCAAGATATCTGGTTTATGCCAAAATTCTTTTCCTTTCCAAAATTCATTGGATGTTACCAACTCTGTTCATACTTTACATAACAGAGGTTCCAGGAAATGTTTAAGAGATATATATGTGGATATATATCGGGACTAAATAAGTATCTCGTAACTTTATTTCATTCAATAATATTTCAAAGATTGAATCTATTCAAGTCTTATCTTGTAGTCTCATCAGTGGGAATGAACTTTTGAAATTAATTATAACTGAACGGTGGTAGTTCAAGTAGTATTTGGAAAAGATATAAGTATATTGGAGTACTTATAACTTCATCTTTTAAACTTATATCTAGTTAATAATTGTCTTATGAATGACAAAGATTTTCAGAAAAAACGTTGAGACCAAGGTTAGATATATTAGATCACCTTGCAATGATATTTTTATACAGTTATAACTGTAACTTTGTGTATATTATGCATGGGAAGAGGACTTCCCATATTTTGAAAAGTATATATGTAATATATATAATATACTGAATATTTTGCGACTTCATCGCATTAAGATATCAACTTGGTTCATTTCTTTGACCAAGACTTTCATGAGTACTATGAGAAGGCTCATATATTGTTAATCATTATACATATTATTTTGGTGGGCTTGCTGCTCACCCTTGCTTTATTTCTTCATCACACAACAACAGTTAGGAAAGATGGCTAGCACTCCAGCAGACCCAGCGCAAAGCGCGTGGGAAGCGTCCCGCGTCTTCCCGTTGATGTTGTAGCTGCTATAGCTGCAGAGGTAGATCTATTGTAGATCAGACCATCTACTTTTGAGAATCAATTATGTATAATTATAACTTGTGGCAGATAATGGCAATTAACTGTAAATTTGTCAAGTAATCATTTTGGGTTGTAATAACTTTTAAATTGTGGATTCAAAGACTTGTACTTATTTAAATTTCATCTCTGAGACTATAACGGGTTGTGGTGTGTGTTAGTGTGGGGTCACAGCATAAGGTTATTTATATTAATTAAGTGAAGTGATATTGTGGAAAGAAAGACCGTGACGACCCGGATCCCCGACCCCGGATCTGGGGGTGATACAGAAATGGTATCAGAGCTAAGCGTTATAAACCTCAGAGATGATGTGACGTTAAGATAATAAGTTCACAAAGATATTAAGAACTCTTGCCAAGTTCATAGTCGGGCTACCTAACGTAGTACTGACAGTTAAAACCCTTATGGGAACCCTTATAAATATCGTGATAGGAGCGTAGTTCGTTATCGTATATGGTAGCGGGACTCCGAACCCTGAGGTTGAGGAGCAACAATGCGATGATGTTTATTACTTATTAGAGATCAGATTATGGATCCGATAGAGCGTCCTACAACGCGGGATCGGATGATGTTCATATTGAGGATATAGCGGTTGACGATGTTGTCCTAGAAGGGATAGTTGCTGAGGAGGATCCCATGGAAGATCCTGACAAGAATGAATAAAGGACCACTGAGGAATTGATGACCATGGTTAGGGCAACTACCAGAGGTAGGATTGGCCGGTCACTACCAGAGGTTCGTTCAAGTTTGTAAAGATAGTAGCCCCCTTTAACGCGGCTTACTCGTAAGACTGAGAAGTTCGAATGGACAGAGAAATGCGAGAACAGCTTTCAAGAACTGAAGCAAAGATTGGTGACGGCCCCTATGATGGCATCGCCGGATGGAAAATAAGATTTTGTGATTTGTATTGCCGCTTCGTATAAGGAATTAGGGTGCTTCTTAGCACAGCAAGATAATCGCATCTGCGTCAAGACAATTAAGGTAATATGAAATTGATATCCCCACCCATGAGCTTGGGCTCGTGGCAATAGTTTTGCCCTAAAGATTTGAGGCACTACTTGTATGGAGAGAAGTGCGAGATTTGCACAAGCCATAAGTGCTCTAGTACATTTTCCCGAAGAAAAAGCTCAACATGCGCCAGAGGAGATGGTTAGAACTAATCAAGGACTACGATTATGAGATTCTTTATCATTCGAGGGAAAGCCAATGTGGTGGCTGATGCCCTTAGTAAAAAGGAGAGACTCAAGATGATAATGTCTTTGGGAGAGTTTATAAGAGATTTTGGAAATAGTAGTGAAGGTAACCGGAGCCGGTACCGAAAAGCTGTTTGAGATAGCAATACAGCCCGAATTATTGGAAAAGAACATATTGTGCCAGTAAAATGATGAATGAAGGCAGAGAGCCAACAAATAAATATGAGATTAATACCGAGAAAGATGATAAGGGAATAATGAGGTATTCCTATAGAATTTGGGTTTCGAAAGTTCAAGAGCGTAAGGATGAGAACTTAGATGAGAGCCATAGTTTGAGGAATAAGATTTAGAGCAAACCCTGAACGTGATAGTCAGGGAGGTCTCCATCAAGATAGAAGGAACCCATGACATATCGGAGTGGAAAAATGAGGATTTTTAAATTAAAAGATGACCCCAATTATGGGGAGTAGGATGAAACATTTCATACTAAGGAAATAGAAAGACGAGTAGGGGAAGGAGACCCGAGACGGTACTCCTATACGGCAATTCATGGACCTGTCTAGACAGAACTTAGACTATTATCCCCAACCACCACCTTGAGGAAACAATGCGATAGGAAATTCTTTCAGGACCTGTAAGTCTCTAAGCTCTCAGAGTTCCAAGGAACAGGTTGACCCAATCGAGGCAAGAGCCTGGCTAAAGGAAATATAGAAATCATTTGAGATTCTAAATGATTGACGAATCTCAAAAGGACTATTTTTGTCACTTACCCACCTAAGAGAGAGACCAACCCGCTGGTGAAAGACCAAGAAAGGCACGGAGCAAGAGATTATAATAAACTGATTTAAGTCCAGTCAATTGTTTTCGGGAAAGTAATTCCCAAAGATAAGGAGATAGTGTAAAAGCTTTAGAGTCAGAACAAAGGCAGACGAGTATGATAAATTATGAATCTAAGTTGTAAAAGTTGTCAAGATTCGTTCTGAGGACACGAATCCAGAATGACGGGATGTTTGAAATCAATGCTTATGTTGTGTTGGTTCATGAAATAACGATAAGAGAAAGGAAAATAAAAAGAAACTGAAGTGGAAAGGAATATAAAGGCAATAGAGTTTGAGGAATGATAAAGGAATTGGGTATGAGGAAACCCTAAAGACTCGTAGCAATAGAAATAGAAAAGTATGTAATCGTCAGGATGAGGGTGATTCACCATGAGTTAAAATTGATGGGTGAAGGCATAAGAGATACATATATTTTATCCCTAGTAAGTTGGGAGGATTCAAGGAAACCTTGAGATAGTTCGAAGGATAAATAATAAGACGCGGATAGACTAAGGAGACAAGAAAGTAAGAAGGTAGGAAAATTGGATGAAGGAAGTGACCTTCAAGAATGTGAAGTGTAAGACCGGTGGCTTGATACCCAGAAAGGGAGACGCCAGGTATGAAAGATATCCCAATATTGAGGTGACTGTTGAGATAAACAACAAAAGTAAACACGGAATTATTAAGAAGAAGTTCACGTTGAACACGACCAATATCTTCCAGAACATCCTTGTTATCGTTACCAAATTAGGCAAGAAAAGCGGATAACCGTTGTTATCTTTTGGAGGCCATATTGATTGACCTCAGGTTGTATACAGATGTTATTGTGAAATTAGGCATATACTATCGAGGTGGGAATGATTGAATAAGACACCCCTTATCAGGGATATATGACTTGATTTATCCATGGAAGGATGCAGGTACCTTTTAAAGGTGGAATTAAGGATAGAACATCGGTAACTTAAAATGAATCCTAGGGGAATGTATAAAGGTTGGCATTTCACCCTTAATAGGGACAGTATGAGTTTTGACAGGATGAATTGGAAAGGGTTAAGGTAACAACAACCTTTAAGGATCAGTGGAGAAATTTTTCAAAAGTATATAGACAATGGTTCTAGTAATAGTGAATGGTATTTTGATATGCCCTGTATCTAGGGAATACAGGAGGGACGATTGAAGGATAACCTTAGAGGTTTTACAAGCAGAAAGGTAATATTCAAATTCTCAAGAATAAAAATGTTGATAAAAGAAATATGACGTAATTATAATGGTGCCAAGTGGGGCACATGTTAAACCACGAGAAAGTATGGATCGAACCAGTAAAGGTCGAAATTATTCAGGGCAATTAGGACCTAAGACAAAAGATGTTCTAAGTACGATCGAGAGTCAGTCGCGACAGTGATTAACCTCTAAAGACTGAGGCAATAACTTATGGAAAAATGGTGATTTTTTTTTTCTCATCAGATTTTAATGAAAACATCTTCACATAAGCTGTGATGGAAATGAGATAGAAAATTTAATTGAAGATGGTTAAAAGACATTGATTATAAGGAACTATGACTATCGGGAAAGGCCAAAGGGGTGGCCGACACTTTAAAGGTAAAAGGATAATTGTAGGCGCTTGTGCCAAAGGAATACAGTGATGATGGTTTAAAGCTGAGATGGTTGTATTTTGGGTTGGAAGATTGTCATTCCTTCTGATGACTGTGCAATACCCAACCGTAATAGTAGTTAGTAAAGGTTTAATTCGTGTAATCGCCATGAGCGGGCTATCTATCTCAGAAGATACTATCTTGAGATAAGCCAGGACTATGTTTCCAAAAGGACTAGACGACCTTTGAGTTAAGTCTTCTATTTAAGGCATATGATTAAGAATGGTATTAACCTGCTATCGTTGCTTTGATTGAAACTCTTCTGCAATTTTATCTACTTCATGTCATGAAAGTACGTCAAGTTTAGGAGTGTTCTTCATGAATCATGAACGGTGATCATGTTACCTCCTTAGAAGAATTAGATACGAGATGTATGGACTCCGTATGGTTAGCTATTAAGACTTCATGGAAAATGAATGACTACAGTAGGTCAGTGGTGGACCATGGTAAGGCAGCAATGATTATGCGAGTATTGAGCTGATTACAACCGTGAGAGTTGTATTGGAATGGGTGTTGAGATTGAGTACCACTAATCGGGTCGTGGTAGTGTATAAGTTATCATTGATAGACTAATTAAGTAGAGTATCTACCTAGTGAATAATTATTCTTTCTTATCAATAGAGAGTCGTATTATTACACGAGGAAGGTTGCGGTGCAAGCATAGAATTCTAATAACGATGATGTATAGAATGAGATCCCAGATTCGATTTTTGATGTCGAGGGAGTTTCAAAGGTGATTATGTATAAGCTCGAGGAAGAGTGTGGGTCCATAGAATGATGGACGGGGATAGCGAAAATATTTAGGCATGGGAAATACGAGGCTATAATGCTTAATGTTGATTTATATACGTATATGATTTGTTCTCCTATGACAAACCTCTATAGTTCAGAGGTAGGTTCCAAGCCAGATATTTTATGGCAGTATATTTTTTTTTTCATATATACAATTCTCTTCAATTCGTTCTTTTCTCTTCTTTTCATTTCATGTAAGCTGAGAAGAACAACCATTCCATAAAGGGGAGGTATTGCCGAATGACTATCTATCTGTGTGATAGAAGCCTAGTAGGATACCAGTTATTGTTTAATTATTTTTCAAGTACTAAAGGCTGGCCACCTTCTGTACTAACTAAGCGATATAACAAGTGTTCATGATCATAGTGATCTCTCAACAAATTCCTTTACTTCTATTGATTGATCAAATTTTGGAAAATAGAAACAACTGAAAAAGGAGTAATAAAGTGGTGGTAGTATGCGGAATGGGAACACATTCGTGATACTAAGGTTGACGTGGTTATTAAAAGGTTATAGAACGCTAACGAGCAAAAGTATAACCAGTATAATATTAGGAACGGAAGGTAGTAGCGATTATGAACTGGAAAAGAATGGGTATTGAGAAGCAAAAGCTCTAATGCTAAAAGCTATAATGAGAGTCTATGCAATAGACTTGAAAGAAATTGGAATGATCACTTAACACGGATTGAGTTTTCTTACGACAATAGATCGTATGTCAGGTATCGAGATGTCGTCTTATGAGATCCTTGAGGGAAGACAACGTCGATCTCCCTTATGTTAGGATGAAGTTGTAGAGCGCAAGATGCTCGGACCAGCAGTGGTCCAAAGGACCAAGGATATGATAGATCTAATCAGAGGACGGTTGGTAGTAGCCCAAGATGGACATGACACGAAAGGATAAAGAGTACGAAATAGGGGACCTAGTAATGTTATAGGTATCCCTTGGAAAGGATTGATGAGGTTCGGAAAGAAAGGAAAGCTAAGTCTACAATTTGTTGGACCCTCGGATATATTAAGACGTTTGGTGTTAGGTCCCAATGTGTTTGTAGAAGGGGGGGTTGAATACAAACAGTACCGAATTAATCGAATTAAATGCGGAATAAAAATGTGAAACAAAATTCAAGTTAAATAAAAATATTATTAAACTTGAAAGGTGTTACAACTAACTGTATCGATTACAAGGAATTAATCTCAAATCAATTATTACAAATCTAGAATAAATTCGACATGAACTTTTCTATTTTTGTAATTAAAAGATCAAATGCTAAATGCGATTTGAGATTAAGTTCTAGGGATTTTAATCCGCTAGATTGATACACAAGAACAAGATAAGTATTTCTAGTTGATTGGATTTAACTTTACAATCTAGAAATTGATCTTGAAGTTGCAGATGAGATGTAATATTTTTCTGCTCCTTTTTCTTTTTGTTCTTGAGTATGTTCTGTTTTTGATTGATATTCTTTTAACTGGTCTTCTGCTTCTTTTAAACAACACAGCCGAATGTAAACATGTACTGGCATGACAATCTCTTTGGCTAGCAAGACTTTCGGTATGACAAAATTTACAACTAGCAAGACAATTAAAATGAGCTAGCAAGACTTTCGGTATGACTATTGATTGTCATACCGATTGTCATATTAGTTCAAATAAATTGTCTTGCTGAATTAATAACAGATTTTAATCTAAACAGAAATTCTAATAAGACAATTAAATGTATTGGCATGACTTTCGGTATGACTATCAATTGTCATACCGATTGTCATACTAGTTCAAATGAATTGTCTTGCTGAATTTAAGCAGATTTTAAACCAATTAAAATCTTGTAAATCCTTAATATTAATTCTAAATTAATTAATCAATTTAATTCAATTAATCAATAAATTAATCTTTGCAGATATAATTTATTTTCTTAATTAAATTATATGACTTAATTAATTAATAGAGAATTAATACTAACCCTGAGCAGCATCCATTCTTCTGACAATCTTCTGAAAGTCACTGAGACTTATGAATCAATTCCGCCACTTCAATGCTGACACTCGATGTACTGTCTGGTTCATGAGTGACTAACTTCGGTGACGTTTCTTCATGTCTTGACTTTGATATTCTGATTGAATCCTTGTAATAAATGATACCCTGACGAGATCTCTGTCACTTGATTAAATCCACGATCTTGATTTATATCACTGAGGCATGATCAAATTCTTGAACTTCTTCCAGTGAATCTTCAAGTCTGCAGATGAACAATGTTTCTTTATTCTTTGACAGATGTTACTTTGTGAGATCTCTCTGATGATAGATCCACTATTTACTTATTACATTCTTATTTGAGTTGAGTTAAATACTCGAATAAACGAGTAGGCTATGACATATGCCTTTCAATCTCCCCCTATTTGCTTGTTAGACAATAACAACAAATACCTAGAGGATAACTCAACTAACAAATAAGAAAAAGATATAAACAGTAATGTAAAGTAAATAGCAGAAAAGTTCTGGATTATATTTAACATTTTCCAGATTCCAAATGAAATTTACAAGTGAATACAAGATAGATGTTCCTCTAGCCTGAACATATAACTACATTAGACTATCTTGATTCATAAAGCTCTAATCATATTACATTGAGTTTTGAGCTAATTGACTTCAGTTGTCTTCTCTTCTGACTTCACCTTCTTCTAAATCTTGAAGCAATTCCTTGTCAAAGACACGATCCTTTTCTGAAGTGAAGCCTGCTGGTCTGACTGGTTGAACTCCAACTGACTTCAGCTTATTCTTGAGTTGATTGTACCTTTTAACATTCTTTTCACAATAAGCTTGAATCAAGTCAGCAGCTTGAGTCTTCAATATGGATGAATATCCAGCAGTTCTCAAATGATGTTCCATCCAGACCAGATGCTTAGCTGAGTAGTCTTTAAGAGATTGTATATCTAGCTGACAGATTTGAAGACAATCAGACTTAAAGAATCTCACCTGATGAGGATTGTTGACCACTTGAGGACTAGCCCTGCTGGCAAACTCTTTAAGCCTTTCTCGAAGAACTTCATTCAATTCTGAGCTTCTTTTGACTTTGTTTAAAAGAACCCAAATCTCTGACAAAGAACGATTCTCAAATAGATGAAGTGACACCTTGAATGATCCTTCACTCTGACAATATACAAAAATGCTCATCTCATTTAGGGATCTATCAAAAGCAGCTGTGATCCTTGAGACTTCAGTCTTGATAGCATTCATGTACATGTCATTGTTAGGATTTGAGATTTCCAGCTTGTCAAGAAGATGTAAGAACTGCCTATCATTGTTAGTGCTCAGCTGAGGCATATCGAGTACTCTCCTAGCTTCATCCCATTTTTCACCAATCTTTAGTCTGACATCTCTTCTCCTTTCTTGAGCCTTAATGTCATGAAGACGTTGCTTTTGAAGAGTTTCTGTTCTTTGTAATGTCTTTCCTCATGTCAATGATCTGAGAGACCTTCTTGAGTTCAGCTTCTTTTCTTTTCATCTCTGACTGCTCCTTCTGAAATTCTTTCTCAAACATAGGATCCACTTGATCTTCCTCTTCCCATCTTCAAAGTCACTTTCCTCTTCAGCTTCAAATAACCCATCTTTATCTTCCTGAACTGGTTCAGTGGGAATGTCAAAAATATCAAAGTCATCCTGTTTTCCACTGTAGTAGACATCATCAGCCTTTCCTTTGTTTCCAGCAGAGGTATCTTTTTCTTTCCCTTTGGCACTACTCCCTTTCTTCTCCCCCTTAGTTGAGGGATCCTCTACCGACCTTCCTTTGGAACCTCCATCACCTCCAGAGCCTGATCCTCCACCAGACGGTCCTTCAAAATAAGCTCTTTGTTCTTCATTAGGGCAATGAGAATTCTTGATCATGTAATATAGGTGCTTCATCCCTTCATTGAGATGTTCCATGCCCGTCTCTATCTTTAGAAATCTTGAGGAGTCCAGTGAATGATTCATCTCAACGAGGTCTTCAAGAGAAGTCATTCTTGTGTGTAGAGAGCAGAAGTTGGATATGTCATCAGCTGATAGAGTTGGAGTGTCCTGAATAGAATTGAGCTTTGGTATTACAGTGGTCTTTAGATCTGAGATGTCATTTCCTTATGATTGCAAGCTGATTGTTGACAGAGGTGGAAGAAGAAGACCGTTCAACCACTTGTGCTTTGAATGCTTGAGCTTCAGCTTGGCTTTTAGCAAGTTCTTCTTTTAGGGCAGCAATCTGAGCTAACAGGTTTACAGTATCAGTGTCTGTGTGTGCTCTCACCTGAATTTCACTCGTGTTTGGTTCACTCACCTCACGTGCATGTGTTTCTCTCAATATAATTGCTCGTGAGGAGTCTTCCTGTTGCTGTTCTTCTGTACCTGCATTAAAAATCACCCTAGCCTCTTCAAGAGAGGTCAGTGGTGGTGCAATGGGAATTCGCGAGTCCCAATCCTCAGTCAAACCTATCAAATCTTTTGGAATAGATGTCTGAATTGCTTCAGGGATAGATTGACCGAGTTGCCCTCCACTTTCTCCAGATAAATCTGCGAGTGGAGAATCCCATAAGGGAGCCAGAGGTGTTGGATCTGGGAGGGGAGAAAATGACTCTATTAAAGATGGCGGAGAGTCAGATTTTCCCTCTGAAGCATGTGACTGCTCTTCTGCCGTAACTATGGCAGGCACTGTAACCGACTCTACGTGCACTCCTCGCTGTGTGTCCTGAGTATGATCTGGGGAAGTGTATGGTTCCATTGTGAGTAATGGAATTGTGCTTGACTCAGTACAAGATGTCATGGCCCTATGGCGAATTTCAATAGATGCATCCTGTTGAGAGAATGCCTGTAGAAACTGTTCATTGGCCATTTCAAAGTCCATGTCCTGTTGGGAGGACAAGGATGGGCTTTCAGATGCCTCAGAATATGTTCTTCTTTTCTTAGGAGGAGGCAGAGCTGAGGGTTCACTCATATTTAACAATGTACTACTTCCTAGTAATCTCCTGGGTAACATTTTAGACAGTGGGGGAGAGGTTGAGATAGAATGTGACTCTGTGTTTGGCTCTATGACCTGGGATTGAAGCTGTGGTTCTACAACTTCATGGTCAGCCCTATCAACCACTGGGGGTCTTTCAACAGAAGTAGGAAGAGAGTGAGAGTGAGGAATTACTACCTGTAATGGAAGAGCTAGAGCCTGGGTGGCTTGAACCACTGGAGGTTGAGGTTGCTGTTCATGGCCGGGAAGATTGAAAATAGGTAAAGGAATATAAGTGGCCATGAAAGCAGATACAAGTACTGGAACTTGCATAAATTTGAAGGTTGTGTCTTGGCGAGTGTAAATCTTTTTGCTAACTGGAGGGGGTTCGGTTACTGCAGAGTTAGCAAAAAGGGCTTTGTGTTCAGGTGAGAGAAGATGATCTGCTATAAGCATGAGAAAACGAGCATAGTAACATGATACCCTACGATTTGTAGAATGATCACGTAAAGCAGAAGTTAGACGTCTCAAGAGAATGGGAAAAAGTAGTTTGCCAAAATTGATCCTTTGATTGAAAACAACCGCAAGACCAATATACTGCAGAGTGGAAGTGATGTTATGAAAATTGGATTTTGTGCAGTTGGCAAACACTTTGGAAAGTGTATCGAAGAAAATATCCCATTCAGACACCAAATTTGATTTAGAGAGTTTGGTTAAATTGATCACCCCCTGATAGTGAATAGCATTGAAAAAATTTGTGATATCATTTTCAGAGGGTAAATTACAGAAATTGTCTAGTGGAAAATTTAACGCTCGATTGACGACTGTTTCATCAACTACATACTGTGTGTTTGCGACGGTGAATGAAAAAGATTTTGAATCATCGGCCACAGTAGAGGTTGTGCAAATCAGTCTAAGTAGATCGACGTTTAAAATCACATTTGATTTAATAGCAGAGCTAACAATCGAATGGTCATTTAAAAATCTAATCCATGGCTTAAATTTTTCAACATCACATTTTTCCGGATTAAAATAACCAACCTGATTATGCGCGACAATTTGGAAATTGAGAGCCATTTAAAATAATAATAAGACACACGCTTTCAGAATTTTAAGAATAATATTAAGAAAATTCGAATTAATTAAATTTATTTAATAATTCGAATTAAATTAATTATAATCGAAAAATTTAGACAGAAATGTATCTCGTTAAAATTCCTAACTCACAAACACAGTTTTGAAAGACCAAACGACACAAATCAGAAATTAAAATAAGAAATAAAAATGCTCAAAATCAACAAACACAAATCGAAATAAAATATAGATTTAACAAAAATTCAACAACACCTTTGTATGTATATACTTGTATGTATATACCACAAAGTGATGAATTAGTAAGCTGAGTAAAAACTCGAGCAAAGGAGAATCAAAACAGATTTGAAGATGTTTTTGATCGAAGAGAGAGAAGAGAGAGAATGAGGAAACTGTTCGAATTTTTTTGAAAGAAAAGAAAACTGTTGTGATGGTAAGAAAAACAACAAACGCCTTTATATAACAGCTGGTATGACAATCCTGGATTATCATACCGATTGTCATACCAGGCAAAAGAAAGAAAATAACCGAAAAGAATAAGAATAAAACAAGTGATAATATATAACTGGTATGACAATCTGATAGTCATACCGATTGTCATACCAGTATAAAATAAAATAAAATATATATATATATATAATGTTTATAACTGGCAAGACAATCAATAGTCATACCGATTGTCTTGCCAGTATAAAACTATACTGAAAAACACTGAAATGACAATTATATTCGCAAATGACTTTCAGCAAGCCAATTTCAATTGTCTTGCCGATTGTCATTCTGGAAATAAAAGGATTTCACACAGAATTAATATGAAAATAAGTATATATATATATATATAAGTACTGAAATGATTTTCAGCAAGACAATTTCAATTGTCTTGCCGATTGTCATTTCAGTAGAAAGACACTCAAATATGTACAGAAATTATATAACAAAATAGCAAAACTGAAATACAGACCTATAATATTTACAGAAACAAAAACAATATATCAGAATTTATTATTTTTATTCCAAAAATAGATTTCTATTGAATTTTAGCAAATAAAATTCATAGAAAAATATTTTTAGAGAAAATAAAATATTCTGAGATATTTTAAATTAACAAGAAGGGAAAATAAAAATAGATAAGATAAAATATATTACATAGAAATAAGCAAGAAATATGATAAAATGATAAAATAAATTTGCAAATGAATTTTTCATTTATGAAAAATTCATTTGTAAATTCATTCAAGAACAGATCCCAGATATTAACTAAATTAATCACTAAAACTATTCAACATGCCCAATTTACCAACTAATCTGGTAAATGTGGATTCGTCAAGTGGTTTAGTGAAAATATCTGCTATTTGTTCTTCTGTTGGAACAAAAAATAGTTCAACAGTACCATTCATGACGTGCTCTCTAAAAAAATGATACCTGATGTCAATGTGCTTTGTCCTCGAGTGCTGCACAGGGTTGTTGGTGATGGCTATTGCACTTGTGTTGTCACATAAAATAGGAATCTTGTTCAATACGGAGCCATAGTCTCGTAGTTGGTTCCTAATCCACAAGATCTGAGCACAGCAGCTTCCAGCAGCAATATATTCAGCCTCGGCCGTTGAGTTGGAAACTGTTTGCTGTTTCTTGCTGTACCATGAGACTAGCCTGCTTCCTAGGAATTGACAACTTCCTGAGGTGCTTTTCCTATCAACAACACTTCCTGCATAATCTGAATCTGTATATCCGACAAGGTTAAAACCAGATTCTTTAGGGTACCAAATACCTAGATTTGGTGTTCCCTTAAGATATCTTAAGATTCGTTTAACAGCAACGAGATGAATATCTCTAGGATCCGCTTGGAACCTTGCACATAAACATGTAGCATACATAATATCTGGTCTACTTGCAGTAAGATAGAGTAACGAGCCAATCATACCTCTGTAGCTTGTGACATCTACCTTAATGGAGTTTTCACATGGTCCAAGCTTGACAGCTGTAGTTGATGGAGTCCTTGCTGATGCAGAATCCTCTAGATTGTACTTTTTGAGGAGTTCCTTGAGATACTTGGATTGACAAATAAATGTTCCATCTAACCTTTGATTTACTTGTAATCCAAGAAAGAACTTCAGCTCTCCCATCATGCTTATTTCAAACTTCCTGTGCATTAACTTAGCAAATCTCTTACAGAGATTATCATTAGTAGACCCAAATATTATATCATCCACATAGACTTGGACTAATATAGTATCCTTCTTATGTGTTTTAGAAAAGAGAGTTTTGTCTATGACACCTCTAATAAAGCTATTTTCAATAAGAAATTCAGAGAGAGTGTCATACCATTTTCTTGGAGACTGTTTTAGCCCATAGATAGCCTTGAAAAGAAAGAAGACAAAATCCAAATGATCTGGATCTTCAAAACCAGGAGGTTGCTCTACATATACCTCTTCATCCAGCTTTCCATTCAGAAAGGCGCTCTTGACATCCATTTGATAAACTTTAAAGTTTGAAAATGCTGCGAATGCCAGAAATATCCTGATGGCCTCAAGTCTAGCCACTGGAGCATAGGTTTCATCATAATCAATGCCTTCAGCTTGAGAATACCCTTTAGCTACCAGTCTTGCCTTGTTTCTTGTAACCACACCATCTTCATCTAGTTTATTCCTGAATACCCACCTAGTACCAACAGCTTTCTTGTGTACAGGCCTATGTACCAGTTTCCAGACTTGTTGACTTTCAAACTGATTGAGTTCATCTTGCATAGCAATCACCCAATCTGGATCAGTCAGTGCTTCTTCAATTTTCTTAGGTTCCATCTCAGAAAGAAATCCTGAGAACAGACACTCATTTTGAGTAGCACGTCTAGTTCTGACTCCAACATCTGGATCACCAATAATCAACTCAAAAGGGTGAGCTTTATTCCAGACAGTCTGTCTTGGAAGATTTGATCTTGATGATTCGCCTTGAAATTCATTGTGATGTTGTGTCCTACTAGATGATCCTTCAGCATCTCCCCCTGAGTTGTTGCCATGTTGACTTGAAGATTCTCCGTCAGTAGCAGTGGTATCTTCATTGTTGCCAAAGTTTCCATCACTATTACCTTGAGTATCATCAGGATTAACAGGTTCTTCACCAGCAACAACCTCAGGTTCTTGACCATGTTCTGATTCTGAATCTGACGTATCATCAAACTTCAGTTTCTCAGAAGGATCTTCAGTTTGGATACTAGGGAGTTTAGTGTCATCAAATGTAACATTGACACTTTCAGTTACTTTGTGTTGATCAATGATATACACTCTATATGATCTTCTTCCATATCCAACAAAAATACCCTCATATGCCTTTGCCTCGAACTTACCACGACGATCATCTCCATCCTTGAGCACGAAGCATCTGGCCCCAAATACATGAAAGTATTTGATAGAAGGTTTCTGTTCATTCAAAATCTCATACGGAGTTTTCATGAAGTCTTTATTGATTAGAGTTTGATTCTGAGTATAACATGCAGTATTGACAGCTTCAGCCCAAAAGTACATTGGAAGACCTGATTCACTTAACATTGTTCTTGCAGCTTCAATCAATGTACGATTCTTCCTTTCTACCACTCCATTTTGCTAAGGGGTTCTAGGAGATGAAAATTGTCTGGTAATCCCTTTGTCTGTACAGAATCCATTGAGAAGTACATTCTTGAATTCTGTCCCATTATCTGACCTTATTGCTCTAACAGGGATGTTAGAATCTAACTCAATCATCTTGATATGATCAATCACAACTTGTGGTGTTTCATCCTTAGAGTGAAGAAATAAAACCCACATATACTTGGAATAGTCATCAACTATCACAAGACAGTAACACTTCTTTGACATAGAAAGGATATTAACTGGACCAAATAAATCCATGTGCAATAATTGCAGAACACCAGTTATGGAAGATGTGTCAGTGCCTTTGTGACTTGCTTTCTTTGACTTTCCTTTCTGGCAAGCCTCACATAGTCCTTCTGGAGAGAATTCCAGCTGAGGCAGACCTCTTACCAATTCTCTTTTGACAAGAGAATTCATTGTTTTGAAATTGAGATGGGAAAGTCTCTTGTGCCATAGCCAACTCTCATCTGACGATGCCTTTGCATAGAAACAATTGACTTCAAGATTGCTTCCAGAGTTCATGTCAGCTACGAACAGATTTCCTTTCCGGATTCCCATTAAGGAGGGTTTTTGACTTTTCTTGTGCAGAATCTGACACTTCAGCTTGTCGAATAAAACATTGTAGCCGTTGTCACAGAACTGACTAATGCTAAGCAGATTGTGTTCAAGTCCTTGCACAACATATACATTTTCAATGATAACATTTCCAGCTTGCAAACAGCCATATCCCTCCGTTAAACCTTTGCTGTTATCTCCAAAGGTAACCACTGGGCCAGCTTCCTCAACCACATTTGATAGCAGGGCTCTATCTCCGGTCATATGTCTTGACGATCCGCTGTCAAGAATCCACACTACCGGTTGTACCTGTTTAATGCCCTGCAATACAAATGGATTAGAACTTCTTTGGAACCCAAGCTTGGCTGGGTCCGGCATACTTGTAAAATTGGCCTTTATCAGGCAAAACAACATTCTTGATTTCAATATTCTCAACGTTCTCAATGACTGAACATTTGACCTTGTGAACAGCCTTGACAAATTTCTGGTTAGGCTTAGGCACAAATGTCTCCTTTCTAGATTTAGGAGGACTAGCAGTCTTAGACCTATCATGCTTTCTAT
The DNA here is from genome assembly GCF_009905375.1 of Apium graveolens. Taxonomy (NCBI): domain Eukaryota; kingdom Viridiplantae; phylum Streptophyta; class Magnoliopsida; order Apiales; family Apiaceae; genus Apium; species Apium graveolens. The sequence goes on along the minus strand of NC_133648.1, from coordinate 173,654,206 downwards.
TATTCACATGCTGACGAGGAGTAGTCTTATCATTAGAAACATGCTTACCATTAAAATAAGCAAACAACAGATTAAAAGCACAAGACATACAATCAGGAACACCACATGCTTTATGAGAAGGATTAACAATAGGCAACTTATGCATGGTAGACATGGCATTTGTGTTATCCAACTCATGTGTGTCTGAGTTAGTCTCAGTTGCTTTCACAACCTTGACTGGAACTTTTGACACACTTGACTTGGAGATAGCTTTCCCATTAGCATTATCTTCAGCACGGATTTCTTCTTGAATAATAAAAGAGGTCTCATCAAATGGTTCAGTAATTGATTCTTTATAGAGGGGTTCATCAACACCCTTAAGCACATGTGGTACTTCCCTGCCTTTAGCTTATACATGAGGAGGGGAGTTTATGCCTAATTTTCCAATAGCAGCATTGTAATCATAACCTATTCCATGTGTTTGATTAACAGCTTGCTTATTGTAAAACTCTTTGGACTTCGAACAAGAATTAAAGTAAGCTTTAACCTTAGCCTCAAGACCGGTGATCTTGTCTTTGAGAATAGTTTCGAGTTGTCTATAACAGTCAACTCTATTCTCTAGAAAAGATACTTGTTCTTTTAGTTTATCTTGATTAATGTGCACACATCTTAATTCATTGACCTCTTTCTTAAGGTCTTTGATTTGTTGATTTAACAATACATTATCATGACGAGCACAATCTAAGGAACCTCCTAGATGATAAACTAATTCAACATCAGTAAATTTTACCTCTTTTCTTGACGATGAGGTGCTTGCATTACTAGCCATGAGAGCAAGATTCCCAACTTCTTCATCTTCACTGTCAGTATCATCCCAGCTTCTTCCCTTTGCCAGGTACGCCCTTTCAGATTTACTCTTTTGATTAGAATCATAAGAGTTCTTCCTAGCTTGTTTTGGCTTCCTGCATTCTGTGGCAAAGTGTCCCAACTCATTACAGTTGAAGCATCGAATGGTGCTTCGATCAACCATCCCTGTTTTATACCCACCACTGCTGGTGTTAGAGGATGAAGATCCACCTTTCTGGAATCTGTTGTAGTTGGACTTGTACTTGAACTTGGGATTCCTTTTGAATCTGACATTTGAGAATCTCTTGACAATCAGGGCCATTGACTCATCCTCCAATTGCTCCAGTTCTTCCAAGGAATAATAATCATCTCCTGATTGATTTGTAGTAGGAGAATCAAATTCTGCTACTATCACATTATCTTCAACCTTGGAAGACTGTACCATTCTTTCTGACTGTTGAGATTGATGTTGATATTGTGGTTGTTGTTGTTGTTCATCAGCTACTAGAGCAGTAGACGTGCTGACCACTCTTCCTTTCCCGTAAACTTCCTTCTGCTGAATCTGCTCCAACTCATAAGTCTTTAACACACCATAGAGCCTTTCCAAAGAAATCTCACTCAGATCTCTTGCTTCTCTTATGGCAGTGATTCTATGTTCGAGATGAGTTGGCAGTGTTAAAAGGAACTTTTTGTTGACCTCCCTGATGGAATAGTATTTACCATTAATGTTCAGGTTGTTGATCAATGCATTGTACCTCTCAAACACTTCAGTGATTCCTTCTCCTAGATTAGATTTAAAGTATTCATACTCAGAGGTTAGGATTTCTAGTTTGTTCTCCCTAACTTCCTCTGTGCCTTCATTAATAATCTCAATAGTTTTCCAGATATGTTTGGAATCTTTACAATTCATCACATGTCTATTCATCAGGGGATTAAGGGAATCTACTAAGATTAATTGAAGGCTAGCATCCAGGGAAGCTTCTTCTATTTTAGCAGGAGAGAAGTCCTCAGGATCCTTCACATAAGTTCTCGCTTTGGTGATCACCACATCATTTTCTATTACCTCTGGTTCCATAACCATAGGAATTTTTGGACCCTTCTTCAACACTTGCAAATATTTGGGATTAGCAACCTATAAAACAGTAGCATCTTCTTCTTCCACATAACATAATTTTCTTTATCGAAAAGTGGAATTTTAACGGTTCCAACTTTTTGTGTAGTCATTATGAATTTTTTGAGTGAATAAAAAATTCAAGAAGTGAAAGCAACACAAAAGTCTAGGATCTAGATTTGTACGTTAATCAGAAGGCTCTGATACCAATTGTTAGGTCCCAATTTGTTTGTAGAAGGGGGGGTTGAATGCAAACAATACCGTTTAGTCGAATAAAATGCGGAATAAAATTGTGAAACAAAATTCAAGTTAAATAAAACTTTTATTAAACTTGAAAGGTGTTACAACTACGGTATCAGTTACAAGGAATTAATCTCAAATCAATTATTACAAATCTAGAATAAATTCGACATGAACTTTTTCTATATTTGTAATTAAAAGATCAAATGCTAAATGCGATTTGAGATTAAGTTCTAGGGATTTTAATCCGCTAGATTGATACACAAGAACAAGATAAGTATTTCTAGTTGATTGGATTTAACTTTACAATCTAGAAATTGATCTTGAAGTTGCAGATGAGATGTAATATTTTTCTGCTCCTTTTTCTTTTTGTTCTTGAGTATGTTCTGTTTTTGATTGATATTCTTTTAACTGGTCTTCTGCTTCTTTTAAACAACACAGCCGAATGTAAACATGTACTGGCATGACAATCTCTTTGGCCAGCAAGACTTTCGGTATGACAAAATTTACAACTAGCAAGACAATTAAAATGAGCTAGCAAGACTTTCGGTATGACTATTGATTATCATACCGATTATCATATTAGTTCAAATAAATTGTCTTGCTGAATTAATAACAGATTTTAATCTAAACAGAAATTCTAATAAGACAATTAAATGTATTGGCATGACTTTCGGTATGACTATCAATTGTCATACCGATTGTCATACTAGTTCAAATGAATTGTCTTGCTGAATTTAAGCAGATTTTAAACCAATTAAAATCTTGTAAATCCTTAATATTAATTCTAAATTAATTAATCAATTTAATTCAATTAATCAATAAATTAATCTTTGCAGATATAATTTATTTTCTTAATTAAATTATATGACTTAATTAATTAATAGAGAATTAATACTAACCCTGAGCAGCATCCATTCTTCTGACAATCTTCTGAAAGTCACTGAGACTTATGAATCAATTCCGCCACTTCAATGCTGACACTCGATGTACTGTCTGGTTCATGAGTGACTAACTTTGGTGACGTTTCTTCATGTCTTGACTTTGATATTCTGATTGAATCCTTGTAATAAATGATACCCTGACGAGATCTCTGTCACTTGATTAAATCCACGATCTTGATTTATATCACTGAGGCATGATCAAATTCTTGAACTTCTTCCAGTGAATCTTCAAGTCTGCAGATGAACAATGTTTCTTTATTCTTTGACAGATGTTACTTTGTGAGATCTCTCTGATGATTGATCCACTATTTACTTATTACATTCTTATTTGAGTTGAGTTAAATACTCGAATAAACGAGTAGGCTATGACATAGGCCTTTCAGAATGTCAGAACTAAAAAATGCTGAGGGGCGTCTCAAGCTTTCTATTGAGGAAGCCCCTACACTTGAGCTTAAACCATTGCCTGAACACTTAAGGTATTCTTTTTTTAGGTGATGCATCTACTTTTCCTGTTATTATTGCATCTGACCTTTCAGGTAGTGATGAGGAAAAGCTCTTGAGAATTCTGAGAGAGTTTAAATTGGCAATTGCATGCATAAAATTCTGCTAGAGGAAGGATGGAAGCCAACTGTTGAGCAGTAGAGAAGGCTAAATCCGATAATAAAAGAGGTTGTGAAGAAGGAAATTCTCAAGTGGCTAGATGCAGGGATCATATATCCTATTTTAGACAATTCTTGGATCAGTCCAGTTCAGTGTGTGCCAAAAAAAGGAGGTATCACTGTGGTTGCTAATGAAAAGAATGAGCTTATTGTCACTCGAACAGTCATGGGGTGGAGAGTTTGCATGGATTACAGGAAGCTGAATAAAGCAACAAGGAAAGATCACTTCCCTCTTCCTTTCATTGATCAGATGCTTGAAAGGTTGGCTGGGCATGAATACTATTGTCTTTTGGATGGCTATTCAAGTTATAATCAGATTTGCATCACTCCAAAAGATCAGGAAAATACTACCTTCACTTGTCCATTTGGTACTTTTGCCTTCAAAAGAGTTTCTTTTGGGTTGTGTGGTGCACCTGCCACATTTCAGAGATGCATGATGGCTATCTTGTCTGACATGATCGGTCAGAATGTGGAGGTGTTCATGGATGATTTTTCTATGTTCGGGGATTTTTTCAACGAGTGCTTGTAGAATCTTGGCGCAGTTCTTAAGAGGTGTTTGGAGACCAATCTGGTTCTCAACTAGGAGAAATGTCACTTTATGGTGCAACATGGCATTATTCTTAAGAACAAGGTCTCTAGTAAAGGTCTTGAGTTGGATAAAGCAAAGGTGGGGGTCATTGAAAACCTTCCCCCACCAAATTCTGTTAAGGAAATTCGCAGCTTTCTTGGTCATGCGGGTTTCTATAGGCGTTTCATCAAGGACTTCTCTAAAATTTCGAAGCCGTTGTGCAATTTTCTAGAGAAAGATATTCCTTTCAAGTTTGACGATGAGTTCCTAGCTGCTTTTGAGAGCTTCAAGAAGAGTTTGATTAGGGCACCTGTCATAACTGCACCGGATTGGAATGAACCTTTTGAAATAATGTGCGATGTAAGTGATTATGTAGTTGGAGCAGTTCTTGGTCAAAGGAAGAACGTATTTCATGTGGTCTACTATGCTAGTAAGACCCTCAATGGTGCTCAACTGAACTACACTACTACTGAGAAAGAACTATTGGCCATTGTCTATGGTTTTGATAAGTTTGACGAAGGTGACAGTTTTGATTGATCACGCTGCGATTCGCTATCTCATCTCGAAGAAGGACTCGAAGCCTAGGCTGATTCGATGGGTTCTTTTACTTCAGGAGTTTGAGTTGGAGATCAAGGATAGGAAAGGTATTGAGAATCAAGTCACTGATCATCTCTCTCGGTTAGAAGATCCAAGTACGACTTCACAGGATAAGACATTAATAAATGAGTTTTTTCCTGATGAACAGTTGTTTGGGGTGCAAGAGTAAGAACCATGGTCCGCAGACATTGTGAACTACCTTGTGACAATATTATGCCTCTCGAATTGTCTTCTCCTCAAAGGAAGAAGTTTCTTCATAAGGTAAAGTGGTACATGTGGGATGAGCCATTTTTGTTTAGGCAAGGAGCTGACCAAATCATCTGGAGATGTATTTCGTACAACGAGATGAAGGGTATTTTGAGAGACTGTCATTCGACTGTTTATGGGGGCCACTATGGTGGAGAAAAGGCAGCAGCTCGTATTCTGCAAGCAGGATTCTTCTGGCCTACATTATTTAAGGATGCGCATCGGTTCATTTTAAAGTATGATCGCTTCCACCGTGTTGGTAATATGTCTAAGAGGGATGAGATGCCTCTTAATGTGCTTCTCAAGGTTAAGGTCTTCGATGTTTGGGGAATTGACTTCATGGGGTCATTTGTCTCATCTTGCAATAATCAGTATATCTTGTTAGCGGTTGATTATATCTCAAAATGGGTTGAAGTCAAGGCTTTGCAGACGAATGATGTGAAGATAGTGCTCAATTTTCTTCACAAGCAGATATTGAAAAGATTTGGAACTCCCCTGAAAAAATTGAACCTTGATTTGGATGCAGCAGGAAAGAAAATGATGCTTCAATTGAATGAACTCGACGAGTTTCGACTTCAAGCATATGAGAACAATAAAATGTATAAGGAGAAAGTCAAGAGGTTGCACGATAGGGGTCTAGTGCTCAAATCATTTGTTCCAGGGCAACAAGTTCTTTTGTTCAACTCTCATCTCTGTCTTTTTCCTGGGAAATTGAAGTCGAGATGGTCAGGGCCATTTATTATCAAAACTGTGTTTCCACATGGAGCGGTGAAATTTTTTGAGAATGATCCAGGCCAAGCATTCAAGGTGAATGAACAACATTTGAAGCATTACTATGGATATAAGGCAAACCGTGAGGTGGTTAGTGCCATTTTATTCTCCACTTGATCTTGGGAATTTTACGTCAAGCTAGCGACGTAAACCAAGCGCTTCTTGGGAGGAAACCCAAGCTTGTTGTACATTACTAGATAGAAGGAAGAAGAAAACAAGAAGAAAACTCCAAAAAAATCAGAAAAATGAAAAAATTCAGTGTCAAACAGTAGCACGGCGCGCTGGGAAGCGGGGCGGCCGCGCTGAAACTACAGTAGCACAGCACGCCCGTGCTGGATTTCCAGAAACATGACATGCCCACACTACCTTGTGGGGCGGCCGCACTGACTCCCTGTACCTGAAAAAGGAGAGCAGAAAAACAAAAATTCAATACAAAAACATTACACCAACCGAAATTTACTCCCTCCACTTCCATATTTCCCTCTCCAAATCAATTCCATTACCCCCATTACTCCCATTATTCCCATATTGAAATCTCATTTCTTTTCCAAAACTAATTCTCAATTACCTATATGTACACATACTTATATACAATCATCTCCATCACTTTTCAATTCTCAAACCTAAATCTCTCTTATACACTTCTCTTTTCTCAAACTTATTCGAATTCAATGGCACCCAAGAGACAAAGAACCCAATTTAGAAGCAACACCACCGATTCTTCAAGTGTTGAGGGTGTGAGGCCTATGTTTTGTACTCCGGACGCTGAAGCGGAGTATGCGAGGCTGTTGACGAAGCTGATTGCAAAAGAGAGGGGTTTTCTGCTATCGGGTAAGGATGGTAAGTTGCTTGAGATGATTTTAGAGATGGGTTGGGCTTCTTTTTACGAGGCACCAGCTGCCGTGCCCATGAGTGTTGTTCACGAGTTTTACGCAAATGCTAAGGTGGATAAGGATGGTTTTACTGTGGTGAAGGGGTTGACGGTGGATTACAGTGATGAGGCTATTCGGAGGGTGATTAACTAGCCCGAGAGGAGGCCAGAGCAGGAGGATTGGAATGCTAAGACAGGGGATGATTTAACTTGGACTTGATTGTTGCTACGTGGTGTGTGCCAGAGACTCACTGGAAGTTCAAGAGGGGCACAAACGAGTATGCCTCTTTCCCTGCCTCATGCATGAACAGGTTTACACGTGCATGGAATTCTTTTATTTGCACAAACATCATGCCATTTTCTCACGTGCATGATGTTACTGTGGAGTGTGCACGGTTATTGTGGGGGATTCTACAGGGAGATTATGTAGATCTCAGGTCGGTGATTTATCAGGGTATTCTTGAGGTTTTATGTGGGAGCATTACGGGTTCTATTCCCTATGCATCGATTGTGACGAAGCTTTGTGTGGCAGTTAGAGTTCATTGGCCCGCGCACGAGCATCTTTAGTTTCCGAGCGCTCCTATCGACAGTTCCACGATTTTGAGTATGCAGGAGTGGTACGGTGGGAAGCTTGATGAAAAGGGGCTTGGTTACACATATGATCACTTGCCAGGTGGACGTCCAGCTGATCAGGCATATGCTAGTGGTACGACTCAGGCGAGCAGGTAGCATGGAGACATCAGTTGGGTGAGACCGGTCCTTCACAGTCGCAACAACAACAGTAAGAAGTAGAGGACAGTGCTGGTTTAGGTTCAGCGCAGTATAGGCGCTTGATGAGGCGGATGGATGTGATGCTTGACATCCATAGCAGGTTTGCACAGGACCTTACCCAGGCGTTGGGGACAGCTTTTAGAGCCACAGGAGTTGACATCCAGTGGCCAGTATTTAGTGAGGATTCTATGTACCCGCCTCTTGACACTCCACCCTCGGAGGGTGATGATCCTGATTCGGAGTAGGTACGCCTGATTCCTTACTATTACCTTCACTAATGACGGTGAATATTTTCAGTTTGGGGGTGATAGTTAAGGAATATGTTTGTGTGAGTCCATGTAGTTTGCATATTCATGATAGTTTAGTTTCATATAGATGCATATTTGTCATGTAGTTTTTTTTATTTTGCATGTTAGTATGTTGCATATAGTTTCATGTATTTGCATTATAACATGATCCCTTAGGTTAATTTACCGATTGATTTATGATATTGATGCGAGTGTAGTGATGGCGTATATAGGAATGTTAAGTCCTGTTGAGTTGATTTGCATGCTAGAAGCGAAAAAATTTCACTAAGTCTTATAGGTTGCTTGAGTGCTATATCATGATCATGGTTTGTTGTTTGTTGAGGTTTAATCACATGTTTATGATTAGAATGTATGATATTCTCTTAATGGGGATATATAACATAGATTTTTAAAAATTGAAGAAAAATATTGGATTTCATTGCTAGTTGTTGTGGCTAGGTGTCAAATGGCTAGTATCCGGCTCATTTTATATGAGTAGTCTAGGGTTGAGCGAGATGGAGCGAAATGCACTCGCTCAGAAATTGAAAAAAAAAAGAAAAAATAGTGAGAAAAAAAAAGAAAAAACAAATATGTGTTATGTATAATTGATCACGAGTGGGCGCTTGTTATTCCTAGTGAACTAACAATGAGATTTACAGAAGGGGGGTTGAATGTAAATCTCAAAACTTTTTCAAGTTTTGAGCAGTTTCTGGGCTATTGTGTTTTGATGAACAAGTGTGTGTGAATTGCTTTCAGCTAATGCAGACAGATATATATTCAAACACAAATGTAAAGAACACAACAGACTTAAAAACTTTTCTGGTGGATTTGTTGTTCCACCAGAGATGTGTTATTTCAAAAAATCTGTGATTCAAAGAATTAAATCACAGCTGCGTCCTAGTACAAACTAGATGATTTTCTCTCTGGATTTTTCTAAGCAGCTCTGGAAAATTCACACTCTAATTACTAGCTGCTACTTGGTTTATATATCACCAAGTTTACAAGTGAAGACAAAATTGTAAAAATATAATTAAAAGATTCTTCACATGTTTCTTCTTCATTTCTCTATCCAATGCAATTTAGGTTTAGCTGTGAATCTTTGAATACTTCCTTGTTTGCACCAGAATGGAAATGCTGTATTTTCTTGATTCCTCCTAGAGGCTGCCACATTCCAGTTTGTCTCTGTCAACCCATGTGCCTCTGTCAGCTTATGAATTGTCACTATCAACTGCTATTTGAACTAAGCATCCGTTGAAGCTTTCATCCGTTGATGCTTTATCCTTTGAAGCTTTATCCGTTGAAGCTTTATCCGTTGATGCATTAGCAGTTGAAGCTTTATCTGTTGAAGCACTCATCTGTTGATGGATGTTATCCGTTGAAGCTTTAGAGACATCCGTTGAAGCTTTGCTTCTCATCCGTTGAAGGCCTTTAATATCAGTTGATACAACTTCATTTATACAAAATTACAAGGCATGAAATATTTACAATTAGCCCTCCTATTTGCTTATCCACTAGTAGTCAACATGACTGATAATTTCCCACAACATCTAAGAATTACAACTTAAATACAGAGAATGAAATGTGCTACAATACTAAACTTATTTCTAAGTAAAGCTACTCCTTCAACGGATAGCCAAATTGGTCTTATCCGTTGAGGCTACAAACACTAGATTTCTACTTAAGTGTTTTGTTTAACTTATCATCAAATTAATACACATATTCCTAACAATCTCCCCCTATTTATGTCTACTAGAACTGTAGACATAAATTTGGGTTTAACTTGATGATAACAAAACACTTAACAAACACATGAACTGAAATAAAGTAGAAATTCAAAAGTGCTACAAAAGTGTGTATACTGAGATAGAATTGAAGAATTACATTGTTTCTAAGGGTGCTGCTTTGGTCTGAGCAGATTAATTTCTTTTCCTATGATACCTTATTTTCTTCCCTAGCCTCATGTCATTCTCCTCTATTTGAAGTTGGAGTTGTCCGTAGAACTCAGCTTCATCTTCTTCATTGATGTCCAACTTAGATTGCATATCCTTGAGAGTTTCATTACTGGCAATCTTGAGCTGATCTTCAAGTCTGAAAAATCTTCTGACTCCTTTATTGTCTCTGAACTCCATCAACAAATGAGGTGATTTATGAACTGTAATTCCTCTCTCTTGGATGAGTAATGTTCTAGGCAAGGCATTGGGCTCCCACCAAGTTTTCCTTATGCTGGTAATTTTGTTGAGAATCTCAGTTTTGGCAGTCCTGGTAAAGCCAGAATGCCTTTTTATGGCTGAGTAGACTCTAATCAAGGTAGAATAGCCTTCATTCAGAATTCTGTAGAGAGGCCAAGTCCTTTCCCCACTTCCTTTATATTTGAACACTAGTCTTTCTGGAAGCTGTCTGTAGGCATCTATTCCCCTTACTTCCTCCAGCTCATCCAGATAGAGTTCAATGTCTGAAAATTCCTTTATGTCACAAATGTGAACATAATCATCCTTTGAGGCTTGTGGCTTAGGCTTAGGCTTCTGAGTGAATTTGATTGAGGTTAGAGGAGGTGTTGATTTGATTTTCCTTTTCTGTTTCTTTGATGGCGGAGAAGTGGTTAAGAAGGTGGGCAATTTGATGGTGTCCCAATCAATTGGTTCCTCCTTAGGAGTGATTTTTTCACCATGGATGTTTATGAAGGGGTTAGGCACAATCAGTTCAGGAATAAAAGGTAGTGGTTTGGATTTTGATTGGGTTTCTTCAGTTTCATCTACCATCTTCCTTTTTGCATTGGCCTTCTTTCTGTTCCCTTTCTGCCATTCCTTTCTTTCCTTACTTCTTTCCTCCACATCATCACTAACCATGTCCCCCATACCTACATCTTCACTCTTATCTTCAATTTCTTTCTTTTCTTCAGCTTGACTTGACTTTAGCTATTTTTCAAGCTTTGTTTGTGCTCTTTTGTCAGCCTTTAGCTTTTTAGCTTCTTCCTTCAACCTTCTGGTTTCTGCCCTCTTGGCTATTGAGAATTTGGGATGTCCTTGTATCACACCGATACTCTTTCCCTCTCTAAAGATAATGGCCATGTTCATCCTTTCAACCACATCCTTGGTCTCCTTGTGCTTCATGATATTACCACCCAAAACATTGTCTTCATCAGGCTTTGGGAGAGGAAAGTACACTTCTTTCAACTGAGCAAGGCTTAAAGGGTTCTTTGTAGAGTCCTTATTGGATCTGTTGTTGGGCTTGAGAACCATAGGTTTCAGATTCTTGAAAGAAGTCTCTCCAACCTTATTTCTCCTTACTGGCTTGAGCTCCATGATGATTGGCTCCACTTTTGTGCTATGCTTCACATATTGTGATTTTGAAGTTGTAGAACCAAAAATTTATTGCATCCTTTCATCAATTTTCTTCCTTTTCTCTTTGACTTTCATCTCAGCTGCTGCTATCTGGATTAGATCAATTCCATCAAGCTTTCCTTTGATTTGAAGTATTGGAGAAGTGGTGATGGCAGGAACTAGCACTTTAGATATTTGAACTGTTGTTGATGGCTCTCCTTCCCCTTCCCTTTTATTCTCCCCCTTTTTGTTATCATCAAGGATAGGGGTCAAGCCTTGTGCTTTTGCCAGCTACAATAGTAGATTTGTCTGAGATTATTGATTTTGAAGAATGGTGACCACAAAGTCTTTAATGATTTGAACTCTGTTTTCCAACTTGGCCAGCCTCTTGTCAGCATTAGATTCTCTCTTCAATCTCAGCAACAAATCTTGCATAGTACCATAAGGCATAACTGAATTCAACTTCTCAGAATTGTAGGATTTCAGATCAGCAATATCCTTTTTGAGTTCATCCACACTTAAATTCTGTCTGATATGCGGCAACTGCAAGAGATGCAGAGAGTCTAGATGAGCTTGAAGAATAGCCTTTGTACCAGCATCTGTAGTCTCCTGAAGGGCCTTTTGAATAGCCATTACTTGCTTGACCAAATCTACACCAAACTGTCCTGGTGTAGATTTCTTTGTCCATGCCCATTCAGGTAAATCTGGAGCAGAACTTGGGCCTGCATCTCCCCCTAAGTTCATGCTCCCATCCAGAGAATTAGAGTCATCATCATTAGAATTTACTTCAAATTCTTCAGATGACTCACCAGCTTGAGAAGGCATCCTATTAACAACAGCTTTATCTCTTTGAAGAGATTATGAAGTGTGCACTATGTTCAAAGTCTGCTCTGCCTCCACATTGCCCTAGCAGCCAACAGTTGATAGGCTGAAACAGGATGAGTAAAAGTGTCAGCATCCAAGGAAATATTATCAATCTCAGCTTTGTAATATTACTGAAATTATCTTTCCTTTTCAGCATCATCCATAATCATTGACTCACTAGCAATGACTGGATCCACCCTTATAGCTTCTGTACCTGCTTTTCTCTCATTTTCTCTATATTCTTGCATCAGGGGCTCCCCCTGGCTCACACACACCCTCACACCCTCACCCTCACCTACTAAGGTGGCACTCCCCTCACTTACTTTTGCCATGCTGGAAGAAATAGCATGCATATTTTGACTCTCAACCTCTCCTTTTGCCTGGGAGCAACCAAGCCTCTCACTCAAATTATCACTCCCTTCCCTCAATCAAAGAAGTGATTGTACAGTAACCATGTCTTCTACACTTGGAATTGATTCAGTTATATGTGTAGAGACCATCAACGGATAGGGAGTATCCTTTGAAGTGGAAACTGATGATATCAACGGATAGCTGCTGTTAAGCTTATTCGTCGAAGAACAACCACTTGTCAACGGATGATAGATATCCGTTGAAGAAGGAAAAGATGTAGATTTTGAAAGTGATATAATTGTTGAATCTGTGTGAATTGATTTTAAGTGAGGTGACACAGATTCTTCAACTAAGTCTGAAAGAATTGGCTGATGATCCAACAAATTATCTAACAGATGATGATCACCAGGATTTGAGTGGGGCTCCTCCCTGAGTTTTAAAGAGGGAGAATCAAGAATTAATGTGAATATCATATCCACATCCAAAGATGGTGATGGAGAATTTTGGTGATTATTGTGTGTCTATTATGAGAGAATGGGGCTGTGACTCCACATTTACTGGAGCCACATCAAGTTGAGTTTGAGAAGGCAAAGATACAGGTGGATGTATCTGTGCAGTGTGTGCCCCCTGTGTGGAAACTAGGGTTTTAGCCTTCTTTCTTCTTGAAAAAGCTTTGACAGGTGAATGTATGGCTTCAGTGTCCCTCCCTCTTTTGTTTTATGTCCCTGGTTGGGAACTATTTTCAATAGCTGCATCCTTTTGGGAGGATGCAACTAGGGATGTGTTTGACTTCTTTTGAACCACCACAGTCTTTTGAGAAACTGTGGCTTGGCTGGGTAGGGTACCACTCACCTCTCCCACCTTATCCTGGGGGGTTTTTTGATGTTCACCCCTCCCCTCACCACTCACACCCTGTTCACTCCCTTCAGGGTTTATGGTAGATGTTAGAACTGTTGTCTTTTGAGAGACAACATAGGTGGTTTTCTTTGACTTGTGTTTTGGAATTTTAGTTTTGGTGGCTTTGGTAGGAATCTGTTGGGACAAAGACACATATTCTATTGCCACACTAGAAGGCAAAGAAACAATGGGGGTGGAAGATGTAGGAGTTGCAGAAGTATTTACCTCACTTACCTGAGGTGCATTCATTATTGGTAAATATACCAATGGCACCTGGCTGTTGAGGTTAATTCTCAAAAGGTCTGCAAGGACCCTTTTCTCTTGTGCCCAACATTTGAGTTTATTGCTCTCATTAGTTATGACCAAACCTTCAGCAACATGGTTAGCCAATAACATAAAAAAATCTAGCATAGTAGATGTTATGAGGTCTATTAGCTTTGTTACCTAACCTGGAACCTAATTCTAGCATGACATAGTTGCTAAAATTAAAGTACCTATCAGAAACTAGCATATAGAGCATATTAACAAGAGATGAAGTTATGGCATCAAAATTGCTAATCTTCCCAGAGAAAACCTTGATAAAGGCATCTCCAAGAAAACTCCATTTTTTTCTAAGGCCCTTTCTTCTAATGCTCCCTAGACTAGCAGAATCAAAAGAATAGCCTATGGAATCTAACATAGCAGATACATCATTATCAGTGTGTGGTGTCATGGCATTATTCTCAGGTAGCTTAAAGCAAGACTGTATATCATCACAGTTAATACAGTAATTCTTACCTTTGAGAGAGAAGGCAATGGTCATATCTGTGGAGTTGAACTCTGCAGTTGTCCAAATCTCCTCAATTACCTCACAATAGATAGTTGGGGCTTCCAGCATTGTATAGCTTAGTTTGCAGTTCTTGATGAAGTCCATCATCTTGTGATAATCTGAATGGGCTTCATTCTTTTCCACCAAGCCTACAAAATTGTTCTTTTCATAAACAAAGCCAGACTGTGACATAATCTTGACTACTGGTGCCATTGTTGTGAGTAGAGATTGCAGAGAAAAGATTGAGAGTTTTGGGAGAGAAAGAGAGTAAAAATTGCAAGAAAGCGTAAAATAAGAATTCAATGAGCTATTATACTTTCTCGAATTAAAACGTAAATAAAATGATTAAATGATACTTTTAAACAAATTACAACTGTTTGAAAATAAAGAAAACTGTAGAAATTCTGAAAACTGCCTTTAATACAAATACATACAACAGTGTATATATGTATCAACGGTTAAGTAAACAAATCAACGGTTGTGACTCACCTAAAGTAACTGATGTGACACTTCAACGGATGAGGTAAATAGTTATCCGTTGAAGGTTAACACTGTTTTATCCGTTGAAGGATAAAATTACCAGAAATGTATTTGTCTTTCAACGGATAATGAACATCCGTTGATAGAACAATTTTGGCTTTCAACGGATAGGGAATATCCATTAATAGAATAATCTTTGCTTAAAGCCAATTTTGCTCTTGTCACAAATTCATTTCAGGCTACAAAGCAGATGAATTTATGAATAATTAAGCATACCTAGCTCACTTACTAATCTTGTGAATGTTGATTCATCAAGTGGTTTGGTAAATATGTCTGCAATCTGCTTTTCACTTGGAACAAAATGAAGTTCCACTGTACCTTTCATCACATGTTCCCTTATGAAGTGGTACTTGATGTCAATGTGCTTGGTTCTTGAGTGCTGCACTGGATTTTCAGTAATGGCAATGGCACTTGTGTTGTCACAGAATATAGGAATTTTGTCAACCATTAGTCCATAGTCAAATAGTTGATTTCTCATCCACAGTATTTGTGCACAATAACTACCAGCAGCAATGTACTCAGCTTCAGCTGTTGATGTTGAAACATAATTTTGCTTCTTGCTAAACCATTACACAAGCTTATTCCCTAGAAATTGACAGGTGCCAGTTGTGCTTTTCTTGTCTATTTTACAACCTGCATAATTTGCATCTGAGTAGCCAATTAGATCAAACCCAGACTCTCTAGGGTACCAAATTCCTAGATTTGGAGTCCCTTTGAGATATCTGAAAATCCATTTAATAGCCACTAAGTGAGACTCTTTAGGGTCAGCTTGAAATCTAGCACAGAGACATGTAGAAAATATTATATCAGGTTTACTGGCAGTTAAATATAAAAGTGAACCAACCATGCCTCTATAACTTGAAATGTCTACAGACTTTTCAGCCTTGTTTAATTCAAGCTTGGTGGCAGTGGCCATAGGAGTTTTTGCAGATGAACAATCCATTAAGTCAAACTTCTTTAAAAGATCATAAATATATTTAGTTTGACTAATGAAAATTCCACCACTAACTTGTTTAACTTGTAAACCAAGAAAATAAGTTAGCTCTCCCATCATGCTCATTTCATATTTACTTTGCATTAACTTAGCAAACTTTTTACAAAGCTTATCATCTGTAGAACCAAATATAATATCATCTACATAAATTTGAACAAGTATTGTAGAGCCATTAACATTTCTAAAGAAAAGAGTTTTGTCAACAGTACCTCTTGTGAAGTGATTATCTAGAAGAAATTTTGACAAAGTCTCATACCAGGCTCTAGGTGCTTGCTTTAGTCCATAGAGTGCTTTCAACAGATAATACACATAGTCTGGAAAATTTGGATCTTCAAATCCTGGAGGTTGGCTTACATAAACTTCTTCCTCCAATTCCCCATTCAGAAATGCACTCTTGACATCCATTTGATAGACCTTGAAATTGGCATGGGCTGCATAGGCTAGAAAGATTCTGATGGCCTCAAGGCTGGCAACTGGAGCAAATGTTTCATCAAAATCTATTCCTTCTTGTTGAGAATAGCCTTTAGCAACCAATCTGGCTTTATTCCTTATGACAATGCCATTTTCATCCATCTTGTTTCTGAATACCCATTTTGTGTCAATAAAACTCTTGTTCTTTGGCTTGGGTACCAGCTTCCATACTCCGTTCCTTTCAAATTGGTTTAGCTCCTCTTGTATTGCTAAAATCCAATCTGGATCCAATAGAGCTTCTTCCACTCTCTTAGGCTCCTCCTGTGATAGAAAGCTACTATATAGACATTCATCTTGAGTAGCCCTTCTAGTTTGCACTTTAGATGTAGCATCACCAATGATTAGTTCAAAAGGGTGATTCTTGGTCCATTTCCTTTGAGGTGGTAGATTAGCTCTAGATGAGGTTGCCTCAGTATTGTCATGATGTGAGATAGAATGTTGATTGGTTGAAACTCCCCCTGAGTTGCTGATCCTTTGAAAGGAATTGGGAGTTCTATCAACTGATGAAGTGAAATGATTATCCATTGACAGACTGTGATCAACGGATGCCTCATTATGAACTTCAACGGATGATGCACTTTGTCTTTCAACGGATGATGCATTGCTTCTATCAACAGAAGCTGAATTATGACTTTCAACGGATGCAGCATTCTGTGCATTATCAAGGTGCCTTCTCCATCATTCTCATCTTCACTATCATCACAATATATCTCAATGTTGTTAAATTTGAGTCCTTCATGATGTCCCTCATCTGTTAGTCCATCAATCTTTTTATCATCAACACAACATGCACAGATTCCATGATAATGTTGTTTCTTAGATTATAGACTCTATATAATTTTCCAGCAGAGTAACCAACAAATATTCCTTCATCAGCCTTTGCATCAAACTTCCCTTTGTGATCAGGTTGATTCCTTAGAATGTAACATTTACAACCAAAGACATGCAGAAAGTTTAAAGTTGGTTTTCTTCTCTTGAACAATTGATAGGGAGTCATGCCTTTTGCCTGATTAATTAGAGAAATATTCTGAGTGTAATATGCACATTTAACAGCCTCAGCCCAAAAGTATGTTAGGAGTTTTGACTCTTCAAGCATTGTTCTTGCAGCTTCAATTATTGATCTGTTCTTCCTTTCCACCACACCATTTTGTTGTGGAGTCCTTGGAGCTGAGAACTCATGCATGATCCCATTTTCTTCACAGAACAACTTTATGGTTGTATTCTTGAACTCAGTTCCATTGTCACTCCTGATATTCCTTACTTTGAAATCTGGATGATTGTTGACTTGCTTGATATGATTGATAATGATTTCACTAGCTTCATCCTTTGATCTAAGGAAATAAACCCATGAAAACTTTGAGAAATCATCTACAATCACTAGGCAATATCTTTTCCTTGAAATTGATAATACATTGACTGGTCCAAAAAGATCCATGTGTAGCAGTTGCAATGGTTCATCAATTGCAGATTCAAGCTTCTTACTGAATGATGCTTTCTTCTGCTTTCCTTTCTGACAAGCATCACACAGTCCATCCCTTGTGAATTCCACTAGAGGAATTCCTCTAACTAAGTCCTTTTTGACTAGATCATTCATTGTCTTGAAATTCAAATGGGATAGCTTCTTGTGCCATGGCCAACTTTCATCTGGACTTGCTTTGGTGAGAAGACAAGTAATTGATTCTGAATCTGTGGAGTTGAAGTCAGCTAAGTACACATTCCCTTTTCTAACTCCAGTTAGAACCACTTTGTTGTCCTTCTTACTTATGACAACACAGGCTTCAGAATTGAAGGAAACAGTATTCCCTCTGTCACATAGTTGACTGATGCTCAATAGATTGTGTTTGAGACCATCAACTAATGCAACTTCATCAATGATGACATTTTCTTTTGAAATCAAGCCATATCCCATAGTGAACCCTTTGTTGTCATCTCCAAAGGTTATGCTAGGGCCAGCTCTTTCCTTGAACTCTGTGAGCAGGGTGAAATCTCCTGCATGTGTCTTGAACAACCACTGTCCAAGTACCATATATTCCTTCTTTTTCCCTGCACACAACAAAATCAATCAAGTTGATTTTGGTACCCAAGTTTCCTTGGGTCCAGCCTTGTTAGTCTTTTTCCTAGACTTCATTCCTCATGCATCTTTTGACTTAGGTACTTTTGGGTCAACCTTGGTCTCAGATGTAGTTGGTTGAAGTGTAGGGTTAGTCATAGAATCATTTAGCACATTTGATTGAATTTGATAAGGCATGGATTGTGCAAACATATTATTCCACATAGGCATGTTGTATGGCATCTGAGGCATACTGAATGCAGTAAAATAAGGATTATTAACATATGGCTTGTTTGCAAAATGTGCATGAGGATTCTGATGAGACATAACAGGCATAGCATGCAGAGGTGACATAGACATGTTAGGCATGGAGGGAGTTAAAGGCATGGGAGCATTCTTAACAGATTTGCAGTTATCAGATAGATGATTAACACTTTTATAATGCACACAGCTTTTTCTAGGAGCATACTTATCAGGTATGT
The DNA here is from genome assembly GCF_009905375.1 of Apium graveolens. Lineage (NCBI taxonomy): Eukaryota > Viridiplantae > Streptophyta > Magnoliopsida > Apiales > Apiaceae > Apium > Apium graveolens. The sequence continues at coordinate 173,635,539 of NC_133648.1, read as the reverse complement.
AATTGTTGTGTTTGTTAATCCCTACCTTCCCATTTTTATTAGATTTTCTTTTAGTTTCCTTTTTATCCTCAACCAATTTAAGCCTATTTTTTAGCTGATCCAAAGTCATGTGTCCTATATTCACCTTACTGGCATCTTTGGATGTGCTAGCTCTTTCTTTGACAAAGTTCTTAAAAGTTGAACCATCCTTCTTATTGAGATTATTCTTTTTAGAATCACTTGCCTGTTTTAATTGATGAGCTTTCAACGGATGCTCTTTTTCTTCCTTCAACGGATAACTTTCATCATCCGTTGATTCCACATCCGTTGACAATCCATCAATTAATTATAACTCCTTTTTGTTTTTCTTCCAGGCATTCTCACAGAAAGATTCAATTCCCTGAACCTTGACAATCTGAGCACTATCCCTAGATGTCCAGGCTTTGATTACCTCTTGCTCACTTTCTAACTGTTTAGAGAGAATTTCTACTTTCTTAACAGCTTCTTCTAGTTCACTTTCAACAGTCAAGCATTTAATTTTAATCTTTTCAAGCTCAATTACCTGATTCTCTAACACAACATTCCTATCACTTAAAAACAAGTTATTCTCTTTGATTCTCGTGTTTTCTTTAGCTAGTGATTTAAGGGAAACACGCAAATGATATAATTCATTGGACATATCATTTATGGCTTCATTACATTCAATCTTAGAAAGTTGAGAGAGATCAGTAGTAATTACCTGGTTGCTTGATGAACTAGTTTCATTTTCATCAGAATTAGCCATCAGGGCTAGGTTGACATATTCCATATCATCATCTTCATTGGCTCCATCTGCTGCCAAATCCTCTTGAGTCAGAAAAGCTCTTTCCTTTTGTTTGAGCAAATCAAAATACTTCTTTTTGTAATCAACTTGCTCAAATTTCTGCTTATCAGAGGTTGGCTTCCTGCACTCATTTGCAAAGTGTCCACTAATGCCACAGTTATAACATTTGAACTTAGATTTGTCCACCATGTTTTTGTTTGGCTTAGTGAATTTTGTATTTTTCCTGAATTTCATCTTTGCAAACCTCCTGGACAGAAAGGCCAGATGTTCATCAACATCATCAGAGTCATCTTGACTCGAGTTATCTTCATCCTCAACTACTTGCTCCTTTCCCTTGCTTGATTCTGATTTGCTTGTGCCAATTTTGAGACTTGACATTGTCTTTTCCTCATTTCTGGCTTTAATCTTCACATTGTCAGCTACAAGTGCAATTGATCCTCCTTTTCTCTTTCCCTTTTCCACCAGCTCATCTTGCTCCATCTCAAGTTCATATGTCTTCAAAATTCCATATAATCTTTCAAGTGTGAAGTCCTTATAATCTTGAGAATTTCTTAGAGAAACAGTCATAGGCTTCCATTCCTTTGGTAGAGGCCTCAGAAATTTTAAATTGGAGTCCTTGACTTGGTACACTCTGCCATACAGCTTCAATCCATTCAACAGTTTCTAAAATCTGTTGAAGGTATCATTCAATGATTCTCCTTCTTCAAAATGAAAATGTTCATACTGTTGAATGAGAAGCTACATTTTGTTTTCTCTAACTTGCTCAGTACCTTCACAGATAAGTTGCACAGTATCCCAAATTTCCTTAGCAGTTTGGCTGTTAATGACATTGTCAAACATATCTTGATCTAGGCCATTAAACAGAATGTTCATGGCTTTCTTGTCCTTGTGAACCTCTTCAATATCTTTAACAGTCCTTTCTGCTTTTGGCTTGGGAATAGACTGTCCAACAACAACTGTTGCATTAGCAGCTGTGGCCACCTTGTGAGGGATGTGAGGACCATTTTCAATGCAGTTGATGTAGCTTTCATCTTGAGAGAGAAGATGTAAATGCATCTTCACTTTCCAGTGATGATAGTTATCTCTTTCCAGGATTGGAATCTTTACACCAATATCCTTCTTACTCATGATGTTAGTAAAATAGATCTTTAAACTCTTTGTATGTTAAGAGCTTGCTCTGATACCAATTGTTATTCCCAGTGAACTAACAATGAGATTTACAGAAGGGGGGTTGAATGTAAATCTCAAAACTTTTTCAAGTTTTGAGCAGTTTCTGGGCTATTGTGTTTTGATGAACAAGTGTGTGTGAATTGCTTTCAGCTAATGCAGACAGATATATATTCAAACACAAATGCAAAGAACACAACAGACTTAAAAACTATTTTGGTGGATTTGTTGTTCCACCAGAGATGTGTTATTTCAAAAAATCTGTGATTCAAAGAATTAAATCACAGCTGCGTCCTAGTACAAACTAGATGATTTTCTCTCTGGATTTTTCTAAACAGCTCTGGAAAATTCACACTCTAATTACTAGCTGCTACTTGGTTTAAATATCACCAAGTTTACAAGTGAAGAAAAAACTGTAAAATACAATTAAAAGATTCTTCATATGTTTCTTCTTCATTTCTCTATCCAATGCAATTTAGGTTTAGCTGTGAATCTTTGAATACTTCCTTGTTTGCACCAGAATGGAAATGCTGCATTTTCTTGATTCCTCCTAGAGGCTGCCACATTCCAGTTTGTCTCTGTCAACCCATGTGCCTCTGTCAGCTTATGAATTGTCACTATCAACTGCTATTTGAACTAAGCATCCGTTGAAGCTTTCATCCGTTGATGCTTTATCCGTTGAAGCTTTATCCATTGAAGCTTTATCCGTTGATGCATTAGCAGTTGAAGCTTTATCCGTTGAAGCACTCATCCGTTGATGGATGTTATCTGTTGAAGCTTTAGAGACATCCGTTGAAGCTTTGCTTCTCATCCGTTGAAGGCCTTTAATATCAGTTGATACAACTTCATTTATACAAAATTACAAGGCATGAAATATTTACAATTAACCCTCCTATTAGCATATCCACTAGTAGTCAAGATGACTGATAATTTCCCACAACATCTAAAAATTACAACTTAAATACAGAGAATGAAATGTGCTACAATACTAAAATTATTTCTAAGTAAAGCTACTCCTTCAACGGATAGCCAAAATGGTCTTATCCGCTGAGGCTACAAACACTAGATTTCTACTTAAGTGTTTTGTTTAACTTATCATCAAACTAATACACATATTCCTAACAGCGCTATAATACTCGAGTTATTAAGTTCTTAGGGGACTTTATGCCTAGTGACCTAAGGCTTTTATAGTCTGGGATCCACTAACCTAACGCTCGCTATATGGGTATTCCTGCATAAGTCTTTTATGGACCTCACTCATTGCACGATCAAATAAGCATGTTTGTATTAGAAATAAAAGCATGAATCCTTGTATAACTCCAATAAAATTGAAGTGTTATCAGTTATTTTGAGTTTAGCATTTATTCTGTTTATAAACTTGTGATTGCCTTGATGAGTAGTGAGTTATGGTTATTGATCTAGTTGCGATAATATATCTGTTAGGCAATTGCACACACGCACGTTTCTGACTTGTGAGTTGGTTTGTGGGATTTGATTGAACTTTGTGTGAATAACTTCATTTGTTGAGATGTTGCTCATTGGTTGGTTTAGTTATTATGCGGGGATCGTTGCATTCATGCATTTAGTCTGTTTATGCTTGAGGACAAGCATCGGTTCAAGTTTGGGGGTGTGTTAAGTTGCATTTATGTCCACTTAGAATGCTTCATAAAGGCTTAAATTGGTGTTTTGTACTCGAGTTATTTCTGTATTTGATGCATTTTTTGTAGTGTTTTGCATTTCAGGCATAATTGAAGGAAGAAGGAGGTTTAGCATTATTTTGGTACTAAATTGGTGTTAGGAAGGCGGCTCGGTTGTTCGCCTGTTGATCTCCATAAAAAAACAGCAAATAAAATAAAAGCAAGATTTTTTTTTAGAAGGTCAGCGCGCCCGCGCTGTGTTAGCGTGCGCCCGCACCGGTTTGTTAGAGGTACAGCGCGCCCGCACTGGGATAGTGCGCGCCCGCGCCAGGTTGAATTCTGTGATTCCTAGTTTGATTAGAATACTGATCTGCTGGACTTCTGGATTGATTGGGCTGCTATATAAAGACAACTTAAAGACGTTTTTCATAACGGAGACTAAGAAGAAGACTGCGAGAAGACCTAGGAGCACAAATACAACGAAGGCGAAGAAGATCTAGTTTATTCTTGTGATTCTTTGTTTAAGTTGTAATTTTGGATGCTAGTTTCCTTATTTGTTGTACCTATTACTATGGATTACGTACTTTGATTATTATTTAGTTTATGAAGACTTAGTTTATTATACTATGCTTTCATTGTAACCAACAGTGATGATGAGTTCGGTTATGAACTAATCATTATCTTGGGTATCTAACAGATTTACTTATAGATTTTAATAGTTAATTTGTTCTGATACCTTAGTGTGTGGTGATTGTATGATTTTCTAGTATTGGTTATGCTCATTCATCTTATGTGCGTCACGAACATATAAGATAGCGTGTTAATGTCTAATGAAGAGATAGTGAATTTAGAGGTTTAGAACTTTCCATGCTAGCATAGGTTCATGTATTTGTTATGCATGATTTGTATGTACTAAACCTTCCATGCTAGCATAGGTTCATGTATTTGTTATGCATGATTTGTATGTAATTTTAACCATCTTACTTGCCCAATGTAATCACGATTGATAACTTGTGCATTAAACCTTTATGTTGTCAAATTCTATATACATATAGGGTCTCAATATAATTGGTGTCTATTCAGATTTTTCTCTTTTATGGATGTCTGGTAGTAGGGTATTCATACAACGAAAGTTGGCATTTACTAGTTTTGTGTTATCTGATTAGTTGTCATCACCATTGCATGCTAAGGTTAAGAACAATGACTTTGAATGAAGTATTTAATGAAGTTAGAATCCCATGTTTGTCCCATATAAGTAATTCAACCTCAATTCTCTTAGTTAAGTTAGTTAGTATAATTTCTTAGTTATAATAAAACCAACTTGTTATTTATCTTAGCATTGAATAGTAACCATACCATTATTGCATAAGTGCATAGATTGAAATTAACCTAAACCAGTCTCTGTGGGAATGAACTAGAAAGAATTCTATATTACTTGTGAACGCGTATACTTGCGTGAATATTAGCGCTTCTTTTCGTCCTAACAGTAAACATCCAATCCTTGAGTTCAAGCATTCCTGTGGATACCGATAGAGCGTATATCACGAGAACGGGAGGCGTGGTGATTGAACAGTCTTTGGATCTCCATTATTCAACCAATTTGTAAAGCTTCTTAAGGTAAACAATCTGATCTATAAATTAAATATCTATTTTTTGCATGGATCCTGCGGTGGGTTTCGAAAATTATGGTTTTTCACGTTTTTTAATTATTGTTTCCGTTGCATTTATGTAAAAACCCAAAATTTTGACATTGGTAAAAGACCTTTATGAATAGTAACCTTGATGTTTAATATAAACTTTTGTGACCACACCATATACGATTTTTTAATTTAAGATTCTGAGTTGATATTGTGATTATACGTACCAAATGAGTGTATGTAAAAGCCATTCATTTTCGGAGAAAACGAACTTTGTAAAACAACCTTATCTTATGGACTACCGAGGAATACGAGAATCACATTACGATTAAGAATTTAGAATTTAACAAATTAAAATCCCAGTACAAGGTTTCAAAACATAAAGAATTTATAAGAAGGGATTTACCCCGAGAATCACTTACAAAGTTTTATTACGAAAATAAATAAACGACCAAGCGAATATGTAAGCCAATAAATAAATGAACCAAGATCATGAAAATACCATCCAAATAATTAGAAATAAATTATTCAAGCTAGCTAATTAAATTAAAAATTAAGTAAAATATAACATTCCTTAAAATAAGAATTCATGTTTTATAATTAAAATGTCTAGTCAAGTGTGGTGTGCAAGCTAATACCTAGGCTTGAATAAGAAGTATCTTGTTTGCAACACCTTATATATACACTATACATATCACAAATATAATCCAATACTTCCAAAGGAAGCCAATCCATTCAACTTTTTTTCTCTCTCTCTCTTCAAGAACAATGCTAATTTTCAAGAACAAGGAGGAAAGAAAAATTTAAAATTCACATTCTACCCATTCAAAAATCACCAAATTTTTACCAAACCTATTTCATATCATGGGTAAGTCACGCATTAAATTTCTAGCCCATCCATGAAGGTTTCAATTTTATAAAAATGTTTGAAGTTGAGGGTGAATGATAACTCCGAAAATCACTAACTTGTTTTCTTGATTTTTCATGGAAATTTAAGGCTCCTAAAGCTAGACCAAGGCTTCATCAAGGATCTTTGGACTTTATTAAGTATTAATAGGCTTCAAGGAAGGTATAAACTTCATCCACCATTTAATATTCTTTAGTTATAAGATTAAGTTTGAGTTATGTTTATGTACATGTTGGTTTCTTGAGTTTGGATTATAAAAAGTTGGTTTTGGATGGTTGATTGTTATGGTTTAATGTTGGTGATGATTTAATATAGTTTAGGGACTGATATTTCAAAAAATATGAAGGAATTGGTGTTTGAGTCGTCGTCAAAGAAATTAGCGCAGTTAAAACCGGGAATCATTACGCGTATAACCGTCGAAATGTCTGTTTAAATTTAGGACTCTTTTAAGCAAGAAATAAGAAATGTAAAATTAATATTTTTACATACCACTGGACATGGATGTAAATTTCTTGTTTTATAGTTTTCAACCATATTAAGATCGTGCCAAGATGATTTACGGATTAGGAGAAAAGCTGATTTTAGTGAACGTAGTCGAGAAAACCAAACTGCTACCTAGTGCTGACTTTGAGGGTATAATTGAGGCCTTTAAACATTGTTTAAAATCATAAAACTTCTTCAGTAACTTATTTATACAGTTCGGAGGACCTCTTTAAAATTTAAATTAAAGATGGTAATTTTTCGATTTTATAAAAATATCGGAGCCGAGGTCGCACAAGGAGTGATCGCCAAGAACACCTACTGCCATTAAACTGCAACTTCGGGATTTTCACCCCTTTTACCAGAAAACCATATTCAAATATTGTGTTCTAAATTTTTTCTAGATCGTGAACGCGAAAAAGGTGCATAAATTGAGATAACGGTTTGAGAGATATCAACATTTTAGTGAAAGCGGTTTGAATAGTAAAATTCCGTAGTTGACCGAACTTTTGAAATGCTTTTCACCTAATTAAATTCATTTTATCAAAATGACACTTTTATGATAAATATTAAAAGCACTCAAGAAGCTCCTCGACGTGGTTTCGTATTAAAATATTAATTTTACGATTTATTAAAAATATTAGATTGTGAGTCGCGTAATAGTAACATTCGGTAAAGTCAACTCTAGAAGACCACTTTGACCGTCCGTTTCGACTAAGGATTGATACTTATTTCGAGTCGGTCGAATATTGAAAACTATGAAGTATTGTACTTATTAGAAATATGACTTGGTGATGGGATTAGGAATAATGATTAACATTATGATATTTTTTTATTAGAAAACCCGGAAAGAGAGGAAGTCAGGAAACGTATCTTGGACTTCAGGCAAGTTTTCAAACCCTACATTTTAAAACTGTTGTGTTGTGTTTGTTTTCAAATAAATGCTATATATACATGAAGTGTTATTACGATATATTACGTATTGTGATATATAATATCGTACTATATGTTACTGATTTTGGTGTATGATAATTACCGAATTTCAATCCATAACGCTAGAGAGTGGCGTTGTATATATGCGTTGTATATTTTAGACTGAGGGTCGGTCAGTATAATTCTATAAAAACCCGGAAGTATTCCAGAGGTGTTTTATTTAAGAATATTAACGCTATAGTAGAGTGTGAGGTATAAGTTGTAAGACCGAGAGTCAGTCAATTTTTATAAAGTATAAACCCGAGAATCATCCCGAAGATATTTTGGACGATCAAAAGTCCGCACTTATTTTATTCCAAGGGACTCGATGTCCACTTGCAAAGTATTAAATACCTCGAATTTGATTTAAAACAATTTTCAAAGATCGTATTCCCTCAACTATATTTAACTACTCGAACAACGAATATTATTTCAGATATTCATTTAAATAGGGGAAGTATTCTCCAATAATTATTTATTTCAAACTCGATTAATTATATTATTAAATATTACTTTAATTATCTAAACATAAATTAGTTGAGAAATATTATTTCAAATACCCTTTTAAAAAATAATTATTCGAGGTTTAATTATTTAATAATTATTATTTAAATTTTAATTATTATTAAATGATTTAATATGATTTAAAAATCATAAAATCTAATTTAAAATATTGTTACGAGTTTCATAAAATCATATTAATAGTTTCAGATCGTCGAAGAATATTATCTCGATATATTTTAAATATTTTGAATATAGTTTTAAAAGAAACCCCCCTAATTATTTATCTGTTGACAACGGTCAACTCACATCCTAAGTACTTCCTCCGAAAATTCTCGGAAATACACACACACACACACACACACACACACACACACATATATATATATATATATACATATGAGATGAGTTGTGCCTATCAACAAGCAAAATGCTTGGAGAACTTTGATGTGGTTCGAGTTCACGAGATATGATAGAATTTCTTAAAGGACAAGGGAGGGGTAGAGATCCAGTACTTTATGTATTGGTGAGACTGCCAGTACCGTGGGAGACGGTACTGTGTGTAACTAAGGACCTGCGAAGTGTGTGTGTACCCGCAAATGGGACACATAGCCCGTATGCGGCCAGGGTGATAACAAGGAGTTTGGACGTCATCCCCTACTAATAGAAAGGTTACTAATTTCCCTCTTACGACTGATCATCGTAAGCGGGGGCTTCAGTGAATGTCCTATTCTTCCAATTGGAATTGAGATGCAATACCGTAACCCAATCCTAGGTGCTGGGTTTACCATTAAGGTATTTGCAGACTAATAAGTCAATCAAATAATTATTTTGAAAAGAGGTGTGTATCACCAAGAAAACTACTTTTAATAAATATATATCCTTATACGGATTACTATAATTTCTTTAACAGTCTTTTCATACTGTTGATTATTATGGCTGGGCATTATTGCTCACTCTTGATTTCTTTTAAATGTTACAACATAACAGATAACCAGTATGCCGGTGTGGGACTTAGTCGCTTGCAGTTATGGGGAGAATCCCTGACAGCTTTGTCTCAGGTGGGCCAGAGTATTAGATAGGTATAAGATATCAATCGTAATTATTATAACTTCATGCAGAGGTTACAAATAATTGTTTGAGATCCTGTAAAGTACATTTGAGTTGTAATAACATATGATACTTGTTGTATGTCATTTCTAAAGCTATAACTTGTGAGGGTGTGAGATTGGGGGTCTTTGAAATGGAATTATTGGACTATTGAGTTATGCAGGTTACACATGATTGAAGGATTGCGTGATGACCCAGATTCCTCACCCCAGATTTGGTGGCATTACAAAAATGGTATTAGAGCATTAAGTTATATTACTCAGAGACGAGAGTGTTAGGAGTCTATCTAGATGCGAGATTACGTAAGAGCTCATATAGAGTTCATCATTGGACTACCGGATGTAGCCCCAATGTGCAGTTTAGGATAAGTGTATATTTGAGGTATTAAATTATGACTAATATAACCATTGGAGATTATCAGAATGATGAGAAGAAAATTTAGAATCATATATGATTTGGCAAGGATATGGATGTAGAACTCGGAGCTGAGTCTCCAGCGCATTTGGGGTAAAGATGGTATTAACAACACCATATGTTCATTTTGATAAGACGAGTCTGGTTACTCATAGTTCTTTATAGGTTGCCCATGAAGGGGCATCACATGTGAGGACCATGAAGTCTAATTATTAATACCCAACTAGTTAAAGGTATTATTTTAAAAATAAGAATATGAATACAGTAAGAATAGCGAATTCAGCAGAGATAGTGTCCAATATAGCTCTAAAGATTTAATTTCCAATAAGGAAGATTTGAACGTAATATACGAATGTTATCGTAAGACGGGTACACTACATGATATTATTAGTGCACTTAGCATATAAGGTTATGATGGCTTAACTCAAAAATCAAGAGCATGGAGAATTGATGGAATGTCTACAATTAATTGGCGTAAGATTACACGAACGATGGTTTGATCTTAGATTCTTCTAAAAGGATAGACCAGTGAGTCTAGAGCGAAATTCTTTGATAGAAATAACATCAGAGACTATGTATATATATTCGTAGATCTTAATATATTCGGTAACGTATGTTCAATTACACACACATGTCACCGAACTTATGGACTGCATAGAGACCCCTTAGAGATCTCTTTGATCTGTTCCCAAGGGGAACTGGCCACTTGTAATTAGTAATGGATGCGTGTAGAAGGCCCCTATCGGCTTAACATATGCTTTTGGAATATATCTGATTAAGGTCTTTAAGGTAAAATACTGGAATGACAGATATACGTGCGAAAGTCAAGATAGCGATTTTAAAATGATGTTGAAAGAGACACGAGCTGAAACATGGAATTACAAAGACGAAGAGATGGTATATCCTCAGACGGATAATGACGAGATTTAGAATAATCAGTGAAATATTTTGACACCTAATCACTGTCACACTACTCCTTCCAAACTATTGATCATTCGTATTGCCTTGATAAGTCATATCAGGTAATCCTTTTTGTTCCCTACTTTGAACTCCTGATGCGACCTTCTTGAATAGTCTTTCTCCGCATTAGGAGTTGTCAATTCTTTTAGTTGATCCATGAATCTTCATTCATAGATTATGTTTTTTGTTCTGCTCAGAGCTATTTATACCTTATTTCAACTATCCGAGGATTTTTTAATAAATTTTCCTCGATTCATTTACGAATATTCATAATGAGTATCTTCAATTGATTCTTCTTTCATACTTACTCTTCTCAGTCGAGATTATAAATATCTAATAAATTGTTAAAAACATGAATGATCTAATATCCTTGGATTTCTCGGGAATCCTATTCTTCTATTGGAATGAGATTGGATATTGAACATTGAAATCATAGTAAGGGTATCAATTTGATCTTGGTATTCCGAATTCAGTTTTATTTGAGAATCTGATAAAGTATGTGAACGAGGGCACCTCCGAGTGTACCATTTTATTAGTAGGAAATATTTGATGAGGGGCTATCAATTGTTATGATGCCAAGACCACTCAGTTCAGAGTTATAATTGCCTTTCTCGGCCCAAATTTGAAAACTCTTTAATTTGAACTCATCATCCAGGTTGCCATAAATTTTTTAGTGGTTACGATATTGAGATTTTCTTTTTCGAGCAAACTGAAATATGCTTAGTTGCATATGTTTTCATGAACAGCTAGTTAATGTCCTAACTAGTCGAAATTTTAATTAATACGATGAAAGCCTAGCTAATCGTCCTAGCTAGTTGTTATGGGCCAAACCGATTAAGCTGGCCATTTCCTTATCCGGTTGATAATATTGCTTATTATGGACTAGTTATTATTTTCCTAGTTCCACTTCCAATCATTTTTTTACACAATGCATTGTATATGCAAGATTAATCGTTGATGAAATTTTCAAAAAATGATTTAATTGAGACCTAACTAGGTCGTCCACTCTAACGAGAATTCATATTCAATTTTATGAAATATTTTGTTCATGAAATGTTCTATTCTTTCATTTATATAACTAATATCTAATTAAAATCATAAAATGATTAAAGAATAATATACTTCCTTATTTGTTAATCATTAAATAAAATTTCTTTTTTCAAAATAGCATTTTTTTGAAACCTCAATGGTTAACCTTTGGTTGAGGATGTTACTCGGAATTTCTTTCATTTTTCAAAAAGAAAAGTATTCTTTCAATGGGGAAATCTTACAAGTATCATTCATATGATTTTATTATTCAGAAATCAGTGCTTTCAAGGGATATTCTCTATAATATCATAATATAAAATTTTACGGACATGGAAGGATAATCCTTGTTGTATTTTTTCTTCCAAGTTAAAATTTTTTTGAGTGTTGCGACTCTTTTATTCAGAGCTTATTATTTCTTCAGATCTTAGATTTGAAATCTTATTAAGATTGTCTAAATTACGTCGATATCGTGAAAATCATTCTTCCAAGGCTGATTGCCTTTCGAACAAAGAGAGGTATAGTTGAGAATCGATTGTTGTAATATGAGACTGAGAACTCAATGTTATGTTGGTACAATCGGAGCATCGTAATGAGTAAGTTATTTTAAAAAGGGAATATCATGTTTAGTTATTATCCTAAGGATCTTTAACATGTTTATAGAATGATGATAATATAGATATAACGTGATTAATGAGGTACGCTTCTTTGAAACATTATCGGGATAGGTACTAATGAATGCGGTAAAGACCAAACATGTATAAATTTGAGGAATAGAATTTTAGAAAAGTGAAGGTAAGATTAGTAACAACCCCATATTAGCAATACCTAACAGAAAAAAGAGGATTTTGTGTGAAGTATGATGATATGACTATGTGGCTTAAGGGTCGTGACATAAAGTGTTCTAATAGTAATCTAGAATAATCGCGATAAGGTTCGCACTGTAAGGGATAAAAGTTTTATAACACCCTCCAAATCCGGGGTATAGATTTGGGGCATTATTAATATTAACTACTCATTGAACCTGCACAAGTGGAATATAAATAAAATAATTACCCCGAACTACTACTACTCAGGATCTTTTCAAGGTTAATGATTGAAAATAAGAACAACTAACCAACTTTATTACAAACCAGTTGAAACAATCTATCTCAAGAACTCTCTTTGCTACAAAAATTTATTCTACTTACATTTCACACTAAATAACTTTTATGCAAACCATCACTACTACTTATCCTGCTACACCTGATCTGGTAACTCAAAGCTCTCTTCTGGGATAGGGACAAACACCCTTGGTATAAGAGGGTCCCGCTGCTTCAATCCCTTCTTGACTATGCGGGTTCTGATGGGTTTCATTATCTACCTTGACTGAAAAACAATGGGAATAACAATAAAAGAGGGTGAGCCAAAATTGCTCAATAAGCCTGCAACAATATATATAGTATAAAGATAGAAGAATAAATAAACCGATAATTTGATGGTTTGAAAAACCATTTGTATCTGTATAGAATGATAATTTTCAATTACTAGCCAGTACGAAATGAATAAGACTGGAAACAAGAACTAACCTATGCACTATAACCTGCTGATCAGTCATGATACAGTGCGGATCTATACCCAACTGCATAGACCCAACCAACATAAGGGGTACCCAGGCAACTATGGCCTCATAATAAAGGGTCTGGTTAATACCCAGCCCGAATCGTAACCATCCAGTCAATAGCTTAGCATTCAGAATAATCGGAATGCTTTTGATGTATCCCAATATCAGGATATATCAGAGTATATGTAACAAGGGTAAAAGTATTGGAATATAAATAGAGGATTCAATAAATTGGGAGAAATCAAGAATCGAAATAAAAGAGAAACAAGAATTAATAAATGTGTATCAGTATATGTGAATAAGAATTATCAAGGTATAATTGATATGGAAAAGAGGGGTATAATTCACTATTCTGAACTTAGAATAGGGGAAAAACTTTCCTGCCAAGTACTTAACCTCGTATGACTCACCACCTTCCGTCTTCTGCTTGATTCGCCTTGTTGATACAGAATCTATCATGGAAAGATATTCATTTAGATAACTTACTTCATGCGCGTATCTCGAATTGATACTACGTAGCCCTAATCATTTACCCATACGATCTTATCAGACTCGCATATAATTATATAGCACATAAGGTTCACATAACCACGTAAATCACATAGCACATAAGGCACATAATTAATTTTTGACTCTTAATTATTTTTAAAATCGGTTTAGTCGTATACCTGTATTAACTATCCCTATCTGGTTTGATTTATAATTATTCAGGATTTATTAGGCTCGATTCGATCCCTAATAGGGCCTACAAACAATTAACTCACAGGGAGACTCTCTTTTGAAGTAATTATGATTTATAATTATTTTTAATGGATTTGTTTCATTTTTCTGAGTCTAAGGGTCTTCGTTTCACTCAAATCGGACTAACGGTTTAATTACTACGAATTAAACATGATTTAAATAATTAAAAATCATTTATAAATAATGGATTATAATTAAATAATCCTTAATTATATTTTTGGATAGTTATGTAATATTTATTGTATTTTAAAATAATTAATCCTTAATTATTAGAATTAATTACAAATTATTACAATTATTCACAAATCATTATCAATCATACGATTAGATCGATTATTTATAAATAAATAATCGATACGAATAACTATTACAACACTCTTCACCTAATAAATTGTCGCTCGAATAATAATCCAACTCAACGATCAACTACTCGTATAAATACGAGTTACTCGCATTATTCGAATAATTAACGAATTATTAATCATATTTTTCGATTATTTTTAACCTTATTTGTAAATTAATTACTTAATTATTAAATAATAAGTAAATAAATAAATTATTAAGTAAATAATTCAATAATTGAATAATTAATGATTTTTGAATTTTTAAATTAATAAAATAATTCAGAAATTATTAATAATATTTTTTCAGAATTTAAATCTAATTTGTATTAGATTTTAAGAATTATTAAAACTGATTTTTGATTTTAATAAAATAAAAGTAATAATTAAATATTCAAAAACAGGAATCAGAAAATGGAATTGGAACTTTGAGAATCAAACCCGGGTCACACTCCTGGGTTACGGGTCAGCCCCACGGGTCGCCAAGAACACGGGTCGACCTGCCTAAATCTGCACAACTCCAGCCACCGGCGTAGTTTTCGGGTTAGCAAATTCCCAGCTTCCAGGCCATCCTTTCCTTCAGTTTCTGGTACCATTGGATTCCATGCGACTGCAGCAACTCCCCCACCGAATCTCCGCCGTGCTACCCACCTTCTTCCTCCATCTCCGGCGGAAACCTCGAACAATCCGGCGACCTTCAACCCAAGTCCGGCGAAGTCGATTTCGCAACCATATAACTCGATTTTTATGCTAAATCAAAGATACAGACTTCTACAATCATTTCCCATCAACAAACACAACTTGGAACACCTATAGTTCTTAAAAAAACAAAATCAAAAATACTAAAACTCAAGAACTCGGCATATTAATCCAGGGGTTATAAAATCGAAATAAAAATACCCAATAACTCTTGAGACTACAACAAAACTAACTGAATCAACCAAACAATCAAACGATTCTTCAAAATCAAAAACCGAAATTCATACCAAGAACATAAAAATCGATTTTAAGATTAAACAAACCTCATTTGTTGATATTAATATCTATAGATTCGTCTATTCACAAGAATTGTATCGGTTACTCGAGCTTTTTCAGTGAATTAGTAAATCTCCCAAAATCATTGATTGATCTTCTCCCTCTTCCAAGAACACAAAAGTCACCAACACTTTTAATCTGATTTTTAATAATTAATCAACAAAAATTAATAATAATCCAGCTATTTATACTATGGAAAATAATACCCCTAAATAAAATTAAGGGGCTAATTACACATCTAATAAAAATATTTGGCCTCAATTTTTATAATTTTTGGGTATTAAATATGAATTTTTAAATATCCAATAACTACAAAATAAATGCCAAAAATTCCCAAAATTATGATTATTACAAAAATGCAAAGAAAAATGATGTTTGATAATTTCATGATCATATAAAAATAAAAATGTGATTTTTGTGCGGTTTTCTGACTCCCGAAGGGGTCCGTAAAAGTCATTTTTGGTGAACGAGGTAAATTTATAAAACGTCTAGGGGTTCAGAATAGCGATATGGTATAGGTTGTTCTTGGCAAAATAGGGCCAATAATTTTGTTTGAAATACGGGCTTTTAAACACTGTTTGAGCTGTACGGGTTTTGATATAAAACATCTAACTTACGATAAAATATTCAATAAATATCTGAATCTCATTCTGATCAATACAGACCACACATTGCACATAGCAATTAGGGTTTTATGACGTAACATATTTGATTACATAATAATACATATAATTATCTTTATTATAATATAATACAAGCGTAATTTTTCTCGGTCGTGACATTCTCCCCCCTCAATAGGATTCTATCCTCAGAATCACGCTATGCAAATAACTGAGGATAGTTTTCTAACATATCACTCTCAAGCTCCCAGGCTGATTCTTCAACCATTGGGTTTCTCTACAAAACTCTCACTAATTGTACAGACTTATTCCTTAACACTCTCTCTTACCGATCTAAGATTCTTACCGGCTGCTCTATATACGACAAATCTGCTTGAAGTTCTATTGTCTCATACTCTATTACATGTTTTGTATCAGGATTATACTTCTTAAGCATGGACACGTGGAATACATTATGAATATGCAGCATATGGGGCAGTAAAGCTAATTCATACACAACTTTTCTAACTCTCTTCAGAATTTCAAATGGATCGACGTAACAAGGCTTTAGCTAGCCCTTATTGCCAAACCTTGTCAATCCTTTCCATGGAGAGACTTTTAACAATACATGCTCTCCTTCTTGATAGTCCACATCCTTTCTGGCTGGATCTGTATATTTATGCTGTCGATTCTGTGCTGCTTCGAGTCACTTGCGAATAAGTTCTATTTTTTCCTTGGTCTGCTGAATTAGTTCTGGACCTAGAATTTTTGCGCTCTCCAATTTCATCCCAACATGTAGGTGATCTGCATTTTCTTCCATATAAAGCTTCATAAGGTGGCATTCCGATACTCGCATGATAGTTATTGTTGTAAGAGAATTCCACTAGCAGTAAGTGCTCATCCCAATTGCCTTCAAAATCTATCACGCATACACATAACATATCTTCAATGGTCTGAATAGTCCTTTCACTTTGCCCGTCCGTTTGTGGATGATAAGCGGTACTCATGTTTAACTTGGTTCCTAGACATTCTTGGAATTGTCTCCAAAATCTCAAATTAAAACGGGGATCTCTATCTGATACTATGGACACATGTACTCCATGACGCATCACGATTTTCTTGAGGTATAAGTGCACTAACTTGTCCAATGAAAACCTTTCGTTGAGTGGAAGAAAATGTGCTGACTTCGTTTATTGATCGATAATAACCCAAATTGCATCATGATTTGCTTTGGTTCTTGGAAGTCCCACTACGAAATCCATAGCTAAGTGCTCCCATTTCCATTCTGGAATATCTAGTGGTTGTAGTAATCCGCTCGGGCGTTGATGTTCAGCTTTGACTCTTTGGCACGTATAACACTTACTGACCCATTCCGCTATCTCTTTCTTTATATCTGGGCATCAAAAGTTTTCTTTCAGATCTCTGTACATCTTGGTGCTTCCGGGATGAATTGAATATCATGAGCTATGAGCGTCTTGCAAAATTTCCGCTTTCAATTCCGGTACATTAGGTATCCAGATCCTCGAAGCAACTCGAAAAATTTCTTCTTATCTTCTCTAATAATTCTGGCTGAAAAGTCATTGTGTAAATCATTTCAGTAGAGCTTTCTGGAACACGAACTTCAATTTCCAATTTATCAAATTCTTTAATCAAGTCTTCTGAAGATGTTAAAAGGTTCAATCTTTCCTTTCGACTCAACGCATCTGCTACTACATTAGCTTTGCCTGGATGATAATTGATTGAAACATCGTAATCTTTAATCAACTCTAGCCAACATCATTGTCGCATGTTGAGTTTTCTCTGCGTGAAAATATACTTCAAGCTTTTATGATCTGTATGAATCTCACATCTCTTGCCATAAAAATAGTGTCTCCAGAGTTTTAGTGTGAATACAATTGCTGCTAGTTCCAGATCATGCGTCGGATATTTCTTCTCATGAGGCTTTAACTGTCTAGAAGCGTATGCGATTACATTACCATGTTACATCAAAACACATCCAAGTCCTCGATAAGAAGCATCGCTATAAATGACAAAATCTCCTTGATCGTCAGGTAAAACAAATACAGGCACGGTCACCAACCAATTCTTCAATTCCTGGAAACTTTCTTCACATTTCCCGTTCCATTCGAACTTTTCATTCTTCCGGGTCAGCTTCATCAATGGTGTGGCTACCTTTGCAAAATCTTTGACAAATCTTCTGTAATAACCTGCTAATCCCAAGAAACTTCTGACTTTCGTCGGAGTCTTTGGTCTCTCCCAGTTTAAAATAGCTTAAATCTTCGCTGGATCGACTTGAAGTCCTTCAATACTGATGATGTATCCTAGAAATTGCACTTCCTTCAACCAAAATTCACATTTCGAAAATTTCGCATAAAGTTGTTCCTTCCGTAATGTCTCCAATGTCGTTCTTAAGTGTGCTGCATGTTCTTTTTCAGTCTTTGAATAAATCAAGATGTCATAAATAAATACAATGATAAACTTATCCAGGTACTTCTTGAATACTCGATTGATCAAGTTCATAAATGCTGCATGTGCATTAGTCAGTCCAAATGCCATCACAAGAAATTCGTAGTGTCCATATCTCGTTCAGAATGTAGTCTTTGGGATATCTTCTGCCTTGATCTTTAATTGATGATAGCCTAACCGTAAGTCAATTTTCAAAAACCATGTCACTCCTTTCAGTTGATCAAATAAGTCATCGATTCGAGGAAAATGATATTTATTCTTAATAGTTAACTTGTTTAGCTCATGATAATCAATACATAGTCGCATGCTACCGTCCTTCTTTTTCATGAGCAACACTGGTACACCCCATGGGGATACACTGGGTCTTATGATTCCTTTATCGAGAAGATCTTACAATTGCTTTACCAACTCTTTCATTTCAACATGTGCCATTTGATACGGAGCTTTTGAAATTGGTTCAGTCCCTGGTGCCAAATCAATAGTAAATTCGATTTCTCGATCTGGAGGTAATCCTGGAAATTCATCTGGAAAGACGTCGGAAAACTCGCAAACTACAGGAATGTTAGGTCACACAACACTGTAGAAGGGGGTTGAATACAGTGTTTAATAAAATCAAATCGATTTCGAACACAAGTAATAGTAAACACATATATTCAATATAATAAACTCTGTTACAATAGAATTGTTCTCTCTCAGTGATGAACACATATCACGAGAGCTGCTAGGTTACAATGTATGACCTTCTCGATAATGATAACACATATAGCATAAACCTATGTCTATGTTTATATAGTACACAGTTACAAGATAACTTCTAATTGATATGGAATATAATTATGTCTCCTAAAATATACCAATCAGATATCTTATACAAGTCTTCTTATCTTCTAACTCTTTCCATGCATATCTTCTTTTTTATTAGTCTCGATCTTCTATCCTGTAAATCAGCTTCCTTCCTTAACTGTAAGTCCTCCCGTACTTAAGTTCTGATATCTATCTTCTGATAACCTAAGTTCTGATATCCTTAAGTTCTGACTTCCAGTAAGTACTGATTCCAGTAAGTATTGATATTTCATATTTGTTAAGATCTGAAAACTAAACATGAAACATATTAGACATGACATCTCAAATATATCTAACAATCTCCCCCAACTTGTAAATTGTGCAAAAATATACAAGTTAATAGATGTGATGATGTTAAAAACATTTAAGTTCAAATGCAACGAGAGTTTAATAAGACTATTAACTATAACTTACAGTCCTTGTAGCTTTACCAACATCACTGGATCAATCTGAATCCATAATGATTCTTAACAAAATCTTTTACCAGCTTATCTTCATCTTTTCTCAGAACTTCAACTAACTGTGCTTTGACCTGCATTAGTTCTTCATCTTTACTGTCACCAATTTGATAAATGGATGTTCTGAGAGCTTGAATTGATGTTCTTTCAAGTCCATCACCAATTCTGATAACTCTAGGATGTGATGATTTTTCATTATAACATAAGAATCTTCCTTTCAGAATAACTTCCACTTTAGCAGAGTTCTTCAACATAGGAATTTCTCTTCCATCACCTTCAGTAATCATTGGTATATACTGAGAAGTCTTTGTACCAGAGATTCTAAGTAGATCTCTTATAGCCTTCAAATGTATTCTGACCATCTTCTTCTAACATCAGAATTTACTTCCAGAAGATAGTGAATATGTTGAAGCTCTCTGACAGACTTCTTTAGCACATCAGTATCAGTTAGTCTGTAAGTTATACCATCATTGAGAAATAAGATCAATTTCTCCTTTAGATTATCCTTATCATGAGCATCTATCACAATTTGAGCAGACAACACTTTGTCAAGGTGCTTTTATTTGATTTGTTCATATGGTTTTGTCTGTCAACATGAAAGGATCTCTTAGAGTAACTTCTACTCCTGTTTGTATCTTCTCTTCATCAGAACCTAATCCAGCTCTATCTCTAGGTTTCTTGGCTCTCAACCCAAATGTTGCAAGTTGATTAATCATAAGATTGGATTTTGGTTCAACTGGGGTAGATTTCTTCCATAACAGCTTCTTCTTATCAGCAATTGTCATCTTTTTCAAATCAACTTGA
This sequence comes from Apium graveolens, assembly GCF_009905375.1. NCBI lineage: Eukaryota > Viridiplantae > Streptophyta > Magnoliopsida > Apiales > Apiaceae > Apium > Apium graveolens. Next base: position 173,615,036 of record NC_133648.1, on the reverse strand, counting down.
TCAGAATTTGATGTTTCTTCTGTAACTTGTTATTCTTCATTCTGAACAACTTGAGCAGTGTCAGAGGTTGTTTTAGATTCTTAAATTATCTTTCTTTTTTTCAGAATTTGAACAGTTTCATCTTCTATTAAATCATCATCATGCATTGTAGTTTGATAGATTGGAACAGAAGAACGTATCTTTTTCTCAATCTTTAAAGGTTCACCAACCTTTTATTTTCCTTTTGACTTAGGATCAATCTCAGTTTGTGATCTAGTCTTGGACTTTGAAGTCTCAAAATTTGACTTTTCCCTGATCACAATGCCTTTTTCCTTAGGCATTGGAGGTTTTTTTGTATCAGAAGCTTTAGACTTAAGATTTGTCTTCTCAGCTGCAAATCTAGCTTCATCCTCCTTGAGAGTTTCCAAATCCATTCCTGGATTTTGTTTCAGAAATAGTCTTCTAGCTATCTCCTCATCAAGTGTCTGGATTTTAGGATCTTTGTAATAAACAGTAGTCTGCTTCCCTTTTAGCTTCAGAGTTTGTAAAAACTTCTGAGAGTCTTTAGATCCTGACTGAATCAGAATATCAGAACTTGACATCAGACTTTGTTTATCAGAACTTGACTTATTCTGTGTAGAAGATTTGCTAACATCAGAAATTTCTTTTTGTGAAGATTTTCCTTGAACTTTTCCTGGACCTCTGCTCTTATCAGAGTTTCCCTGGTCATCACCTTTGTCATCCTTCTTCTTCAGTATTTGAGTAGGTGAGCATTTGGACTTAACTACCTTCTCCCCCTTTTTGGCATCATCAGGAAGTAAGAGAGAGAGAGAGAGAGAGAGAAAAAGTTCAACTGAAGATTGGATTTCATCCATTTGAGCTTTCTGAGAAGCTTGATTTTGTAGGAACTCAGTAATTTGGGCCTGTTGCTCCTCTTGAATCTTCTCAATGGCTTCAATTTTCTCAAGAGTAGGTCTGATAAATCTGTTCTTGTCAAGCTGGATCTGTAGATCTAGCTTATCAGCTTTTTCCTTTAGTGTATCAACCTTATCATGAGTAGAAGAATGTAGACCTTGAAGATGTTTGGTAGATAGAGTAGTGATCTTGAGTTGTGTCTTTAAATCGGCATTTGTGAGCAACTCATCAACTTTAGCAATATGCTCTATCAGAACGTTAGAGCTTGGAATGAAATCTGTGTCATTCCACTTCTTGGTCCACTCCACACCTCTGTGAGTATCCTCCCAAGGAACAGGTGCATCCTGTTCAACAAATTTCTTTACCAATGCTTCCTTGCCCAGAATGGGAACTGGAATCTCAACAGAAACACTGTCTTCATAACTTGAGGAAGACTCATTATGTTCTGACAACACAAGAGTGTGTGATGCTACTGGAGATTCAGGAATAACATTATCTAAATTCTGAGCATCATAATTTATCTCCAGAGCTATTGTGGTTGGTGTAGATGGTATCTTAGCATTTAAAATTGGAGAATGAGTTGGAGATTGCTGAGCTACTGTGGATGGAGCTTCCAGATAAAGAACAGTTGGTATATTCAGATTATGAATATATATTTCAGAAGATGTAGCTTGTTCTTCAGCATCATCTATAGCTTTAATAGGAGAGACAGGAGGTGTTGACACAGTATCCTGAGCTTGAGTAGGGAATGGAGCAGAGCTTCAATTACCACAGGTTCTGATAAGATCAAAGGTTCCTGATCCCCTTCCTCAGCTTCAGTTGAATCCTCAGTTATACGCTTGGCCTTGTACCTTTCTGCCCTCATTTTCTTTAGTCTCCTTGTCAGTGAAGGAGTTGCTTTAGCAACTTCAGAACTTACAGATTTCTTCTTCAAAGTATCAGAACTTTGAGCTGCAGTTTCTTTCTGAGAAGTAACATTCTCAGCTCCAACTTTCACAGGTTCTGATGCATGAACCTATGCTTCAATTGTGTCATCTTCATCACTATCAGATTTATCTCTGAGAATTATATTCCTTCCCTTTTGTGGAGGTTGAGGAACAGATTTGTCCTCTTTGGCCTGGAAGATGAAGATCTGATGGTATGTGTTGATGATTCAGGTTGCTATGATTGAGTTGATGGTTTGAAAGATGTCCTGATGGTAGATTTTGGTTGTAGTTGAGAAGTTTGAGGTGTTTGGGTAGTGGTGGTAGGTGTTGATGGTTGAGGTTTAGATGGTTGGACATCAGGATATAGTACAGTGTATGTAAATGGATCATAGGTTATTAAGGCTTATTTGACATATAAAGGAATTTGGAGGGGTCTTAACACAGCCTTTTTAATATCAGTAGATAATAAGTCATTAAAAGCTTTTTTAGCTAGTCTAAATGGTGAAATTGATTCACTAGCTAATTGGGGCTTATCAGAATAACAAACACTATAGATGAGCTGACAAAATCTAGCAAAATACACACTATTCCTATCTTCTGTCATCCTATCCCCAATAAAGCCTAAAATAACACTTGCATAATCAAAATCAGTTTGATTAATGAGAGCATACCCGATTTTTTGACTGAGTATGGGAATTGCATTGAAATTAGAACATTTGTTGGCGAAGGCCATTGTAATGCAGTCAAAGAAGAAACTACATTCCCTCCTTATGTAAGGTCTCTTCAATTGACCCAGCTTTGCCAATGTCTTTTCATACCCCATACTGGCCATCATATTTTGAAGAACTGGCTCCTCAATAGTTGTATAAGCACAGTTCTCAGGCAACTGCAATGCTTGGCGAACTGTAGCCAAAGTCATGACATGCTCATCCTCCCCTGTTGTAAAGATAATACTTGGGGACCCTTGAGCACCACCATCATCATAGATTTCCCTATTGTAAAGATAATATTAGTGGGTGAGAGAAAATAAGAGAGATGAGATCCCAGCCTTCTGTTTGTACGGTTCTGGAAACTCCCTGGTCCTTTCTCTTTCTGAGACGCTTCACTCTCACCTTCGATGATCATAGCCTCCTGAACAACGGCTGTGTAAGTCGTCAGCTCGAACACTGCTACCCTGCTACGGATCCAAGACTTCAATCCTTGCTGAAACCTCTTGGCTCATTTTTCATCCGTATCCACTTGCTCAGGAACAAATCTGGCCAATTTAGTGAACTTGGCTTCATAATCCGCAACCGACCAATTATCTTGTTTCAATTCCAGGAACTTAATCTCCATCTGATTCTTCATATAGCGATGAAAATACTTCTCCAGGAAAAGATCAGTAAATCTATCCCAAGTCACCACACCTTTTCCTTCCAGAGCTTTCTACGATTCCCACCAGTAATTAGCTTCGCCTTTCAGAAAGTAGCTAGTAAAATCCATTTTCTGGTCTTCCTCAACTTTAACTAATGCAAAAGCCTTTTCTATTTCCATTAACCAAGCTCTCTCCTTTGTAGGATCTGCAGAACCTTCAAATTCTGGAGGCTTTACCGACTGGAATTGCTTGAAAGTAACTACCAGTGCTGCTTCTGGTACTGGTTGCTCTGGATGAGCGGCTTGCTGTAACATCTGCTGTTGAAACTGCTGTTGTTGCCGCTGCATATGTTGCTGCGTCATCATCATCTGTTGTTGCATGAGGTGGAACATTTGGTCCATGGGATTATTATGGTTCTGATCCTCAGTATTTCCATTAGACGAGTCAGGTCTTGCTTTTCTTTTGGGTGCCATAATTCTGATAATAAAACAATTGGCTCTTTAAATAATAGTTTATTAAACAGGTGATATGGATAAAGAAACAACTTGTATGGTATTAAAACAAATTTAAACAGTTGATATGGGAAAGAAAAAAAATTTACAGAATATCTAAAACAAGTAATTAAAAATAGTGTGATGTTTAAATAAATCATTTTAAATGGAAATTTTGGAAAAATAGATGATACAAAATAGTTGTAAATAAAACAACATTTTTAAAATATGCAACTATAAAATAGTAAAATAAATGTAAATGCTTAAAAGACTGAAAAAATAAAAGAAAACGTGAAAAGGTTCATCTTATATATATAAGTAGGACACCAGCTGCATGTGTCAATGCTTGATATAAAAAGTCTACAACCTATCAGTCATCTTGCTGCTACTATCAGTCAAAACTAGTGGCTCCACACACACAAACTAGTCATACTATACTAGGCTGCATCTATATACATATGATACACAAGGTACAACACTCTACTGTCAGGTGTGATCAGAATTCGGGTGGCACACGGCTCAACTCCTATTGTAATGCCTCTAACATAGCCTCGGTAAGTCTCATCGCCCTACGATACACTGCCTCGGTGCGTATATCCTGCTATCTCAACTGAATAATCTCTTGAGAATCGGCCCTGTAGATCTGACGAAGCCTCTCTCTCAGTACATAGTCTGGCTGAAGCGCTCGGACTGGTCCATCCTCCTGTGTGTCAAATAATCCAAGGATCTCCCTACACTGATCCTGCAATCTCACTCTATCCTCCATCTCACTCTGGAACCTCTGATAAGACACCATATGGGGTTTCGCGAAGATCTGTGCGTGAACCTCGAGAAGGCAAAGGCACTGGCCGATCCACAGCCTCGTCCATAAACTCCTGCTGCGGAAACTAATATATCTCAGGCACAGGGGCATAAATAGCCAACGGTGCTGGAAATAAGACATGCTGCTCCTGAGGTGCATACATGGGTGGCTCTAGCTCTGGCTCAAACTGTGGCAATTGAGGCTGCTCCACTGGACCCTGAGGATCCAAATCCTTCCACTGAGGTAAATCATCCATGTCAGGAATATCAAATGCAGGAAACTCTAATGGAGGAAAGTCCGGTATCTTAGGCTCCAAGTAAGGAAAGTAATCAATAAAATCTGGTACCTCAGGTGCAGGTAACTTATCCGGCACTGGTCCTTGAGGCAGAGGTGGAGGTGGTGGTACTGGAGGAAACTCCTGGGCTGATGCTGGAGGCAATATCGGGTCTGATGCAGTACGCTCGGATGATGACGCTAAAGAAACCATCAAATATAATAATCATAACACAAGAAATAATCAAATCACAATCCTAGAACTCACAACTTCTAATCACACAAACAAACAACCCTAACATTCTTACTTCTATCTTATATGATATTCCTATCTTATCTTAACTCTAATATTCTTGTTTTCAAGAGCCAAAACCTAAGCTCTGATACCAACTATAACACCCTCCAAATCCGGGGTATAGATTTGGGGCATTATTAATATTAACTACTCACTAAACCCGCACAAGCGGAATATAAATAAAATAATTACCCTGAACTACTACTACTCAGGATCTTTTCAAGGTCAAGGATTGACAACAATAATGACTAATCAACTTTATTACAAACAAGTTTAAATAATCTATCTCAAGAACTCTCTTTGCTAAAAAACTTTACTCTATTTACATTTCACACTAAACAACTTTTATGCAAACCATCACTACTACTTATCCTGCTACACATGATCTAGTAACTGAAAGCTCTCTTCTGGGATAGGGACAAACACCCTTGGTATAAGAGGGTCCCGCTGCTTGACTCGCTTCTTGACTATGCGGGTTCTGATGGGTTTCATTCTCTACCTTGACTGAAAAACAATGGGAATAACAATAAAAGAGGGTGATCCAAAATTGCTCAACAAGCCTGCAATAAATAAACCGATAATCTGATGGTTTGAACAACCATTTATATCTATATAGAATGATAATTTGCCATTACTGGCGAGTGCCAAATGAACAAGTCTGGAAACAAGAACTAACCTGTACATTATAACTTGATGATCAGTCAGGATACAGTACGGATCTAAACCCAACTACATAGACCCAACCAACATAAGGGGTACCCAGACAACTATGGCCTCATAATAATGGGTCTGGTTAATACCCAGCTTGAATCGTAACCATCCAGTCCATAGCTTAGCATCCAGAATAATCAGAATGTTTTTGATGTATCCCAGTATCAGGATATATTAGAGTATATGTAACAAGGGTAAAAGTATTGGAATATGAATACAGGATTCAATAAATTGTGAGAAATCAAGAATCGAAATGAAATAGAAAGAAGAATCAATAACTGTGTATGAGTATATATGAACAAGAATTATCAAGGTATAATTGATATGGAAAAGAGGGGTATAATTCACTATTCTGAACTTAGAATAGGGGAAAAACTTGTCTGGCGCGTACTTAACCTCGTATGACTTACCACCTTCTGTCTTCTGCTTGATTCACCTTGTTGATATAGAATCTATCATGGAAAGATATTTATTTAGATAACTTACTTCATACGCGTATCTCAAATTGATACCACGTAGCCCTAATCATCTACCCATACGATCTTATCAGACTCGCATATAATTATATAGCACATAAGGTTGACATAACCATGTAAAGCACATAGCACAAAAGGCATATATTGATTTTCGAATCATAATTATTTTTAGAATCGATACTAGTCTTATACATGTATTAACTATCCTTATCTGGTTTGATTTATAATTATTCGGGATTTATTAGGCTCGATTTGATCCCTAATAGGTCCTACAAATAATTAACTATCACAAGGCGACTCGCTTTCGGAAGAAATTATGATTTATAATTATTTTTAATGGATTTATTTCATTTTTCTAAGTCTAAGGGTCTTCGTTTCACTCAAATCGGACTAACGGTTTAATTACTACGGATTAAACAAGATTTAATTAATTAATAATTAATTAAATAATCCCTAATTATATTTTTGGATATTTATTTAATATTTATCGTATTTTAAAATAATTAATCCTTAATTATTAGAATTAATTACAAATTATTACAATTATTCACAAATCATTATAAATTATACGATTAGATCGATTATTTATAAATAAATAATTGATACGAATAACTATTACAACACTCTTCGACTAAATAAATTGTCTCTCGAATAATAATTCAACTCAACGATCAGCTACTCGTATAAATACGAGTTACTCGCATTATTCGAATAATTAACGAATTATTAATCATATTTTTTGATTATTTTTAACCTTATTTGTAAATTAATTACTTAATTATTAAATAATAAATAAATTATTAAATTATTAAATAAATAATTAAATAATTGAATAATTAATGATTTTCAAATTTCTAAATTAAAAAAATAATTCAGAAATTAATAATAATATTTTTTCAGAATTTAAATCTAAATTTTATTATTTTTAGAATTATTAAAACTGATTTTTGATTTTGATAAAATAAAAGTAAATAAATAAATATTTAAAAACAAGAATCAGAAAATGGAATTTGGACTTTGAGAAACAAAACCGGGTCACACTCCCGGGTTACGGGTCAGCCACACGGGTCGCCAAGAACACAGGCCGACCCCCCTAAATCTGCACAACTCCGGCCACCGACGGAGTTTTCCGGCGAGCAAATTCCCAGGCCATCCTTTCCTTCAGTATCTGGTACAATTCGATTCCATATGACTGCAGCAACTCTCCCACCGAATCTCGGCTGTGCTGCCCACCTTTTTCCTCCATCTCCGGCGAAAACCTCGAACAATCCGGCGACCTTCAACCCAAGTCCGGCGAAGTCGATTTCGCAACCATACAACTCGATTTTTATGCCAAATCAAAGCTACAGACTTCTACAATCATTTCCCATTAACAAACACAACCAAGAACACCTATAACTCTTTAAAAAACGAAATCAAAAATACTAAAACTAAAGAACTCGGCATATCGATCGAGGGGTTATAAAATCGAAATAAAAATATATAATCACTCCTGAGACTATAACAAAAGTAACTTAATCAACCAAACAATCAAACGATTCTTCAAAATCAAAAACCGAAATTCATACCAAGAACAAAAAAATCGATTTTAAGATTAAACAAACCTCAGTTGTTGATATTAGTATCAATAGATTCGTCTCTTCACAAGGATTGTATCGGTTACTCGAGCTTTTTCAGTGGATTAGTAAATCTCCCAAAATCATTGATTGATCTTCTCCCTCTTCCAAGAACACAAAAGTCACCAACACTTTCTAATTTTTGTTAATCTAATTTTTAATAATTAATTAACTAAAAATTAATAATAATCCAGATATTTATACTATGGAAAATAATACCCCCTAAATAAAATTAAGGGGCTTATTACACATACAATAAAAATATTTGGCCCCAATTTTTATAATTTTTGGGTATTAAATATGAATTTTTAAATATCCAATAACTACAAAATAAATGCCAAAAATTCCCAAAAATTATGATTATTACAAAAATGCAAAGAAAAATGATGTTTGATAATTTCATGATCATATAAAAATAAAAAATGTGATTTTTGTGGGGGTTTTGACTCTCGAAGGGGTCCGAAAAAGTCATTTTTCGCGAACGAGGTAAATTTATAAAGCGTCTAAGGGTTCAGAATAGCGATATAGTATAGGCAGTTCTTGGCAAAATAGGGCCAATAATTTTGTTTGAAATACGGGATTTTAAACACTGTTTGAGCTGTACGGGTTTTGGTATAAAACATATAACTTACGATAAAATATTCAATAAATATCTGAATCCTATTCTGATCAAAACAGACCACATGTAGCACATAGCAATTAGGGTTTTACGACGCAACGCATCTAATTACATAATAATACACATAATTATCTTTATTATAATATAATACAAGCGTAATTTTTCTCGGTCATTACAAGTTTAACTTATAAGGAAAATTTGGAATTTTTTTCTTCTCTTACACTGAACAGGAGATAGTGGCTTTAGTCAAATCGATCAAGAGTTATAATTGAGAAATCTATTATCATCAAAGAAAGGCCAATGTGGTGGCTGACATTTTAAGTAGGAAAAGATATATTGAGGGTGACAAATTTCAGAACAACTGATGAGAAGGATCGCACGAATGAATTTGAAGTAAGACAATGTAAGGAGAACCCTTTATTACGTAACAGGAAGGATTAAATACAACAAGAAACTTAAGAGGATACTAGTCATGACCGGGTATAAAAAGGGATGTCATTGAGTAGGTAAGTAAGAACTCGTCATGGTTGAAAATGAAAACAGAAAGGCGAGGATTAAAATTTTGGCGATTGCGACTTGTAAATGACCCATGTGGGAGTAATAGTTTATTATAATAAATTCTGGAGGAGGATTATCAAGAAACAACTAAGCTATCGTGCTATTTTAGGATTTTAAGTAATAGGTTAAATAAGACCGCTTATTTTATTATGCAAATGATAGATCTACGCTCTATGAAATTGTTATGAATATGGAAGAGATAATTCGTGATAGAGAGACCCCGTGATATTGCGCCATGCAAGGACCCAAGAATTAATTTCATAACTGGATTATTTCCCAAGATATTTTTCGAGAAAAGACGAATAGAGGCATGACTTAGAGTTCTTAAATCGACAAGTAGGATGGGAGGACTATCCAGACCATTGAAGATATGTCTATCGGATTGCCTCTTATTTGTAACGGTTAGGAGAATCGCCTATCGTTGACAGAAAATTCGTATAGATATACTTACCATGCGAGCATACAAAAAATAACCATTGATATCCCGTATAAAGGACAACATGGAAGGATGAAGGATGTTATGGTTAGAGCTGACTAAAGGCAAAGAAGAGCGTACACGCCATTTAAAGGCCACTATTAGTTGTTCCCAATAAACGGGAATACATCTAATGCGCTAGAGAGAATAATGAATACGACCCGGAAGGTATCGTAGTACTATAAATATTATACTAGGAATGATTAAAGAAGTCTGACCGATAGCGGAAGCTGAGAGTTCCACGATTCTAAAATGTATCAATCAATTACGTATGAAATGGTGCTTTCTTCAAGATGGCAACAAGACTCGACGTGCCTTACGTTACTACGGGAAGAAATGTTAAATCTGGCGCTAAGCGTGTAGCAGGAGACGAGCGTGCCAAAATGCAACAAGAACTTCTTACATAAAATAATCGACAGAGATGATGCGCCAAAGAGCAAACGTTAAGGAACGAAACTCTAGCACTAGTAAGAGTGATGAAGGGAGAAATGAATAAGTTGAAGGACCATTCCAAACACTAGAAAATGTGCTAATAGTCCATATTATAGATTTTTAAGGAAGATGAAGTGACCAATTGATGTTAATCGAATTACCGACAACAACGAGTTATCATGCGGGCATTGGAACGCCTACAAAGCATTGTACGAAAGAAAGAATCATTCTCCCTTAGGTTGGGAAGAAGTTGGTAAGAGGAGGATACTTGGACCATAGTTGAGTCAACAGACCTAAGGAATTTCTAGAACTTATCGGAACCTCGCTAGTAGCAGCCCCGGATGGACAATAGAGATATGCAGACCAGAGCTATAAAGACCAAAAGTACGAAGTAACAGACCAAGTATTGTTGAAAGTGCCTCCCGGGGAGAGAGTGATGAGATTCGAAAGGGAAAGAAATGTTGAACCCAAGGTTTATTGGACTGGTTGAAATCTTTAATGGACTAAGATATTTGGCTTATAAATTAGCACCATCTTTGAACAATTGCCAAGTTTATAACAAGTACCACGAATCGATGTTAGGAAATTTAACCGGCAACGCCAAACATATGATTGAAAATGAGCTAATAAACTTGCAGCCAGACTTAACGTATGTGGAGTAATGTAGAGAGGTCATAGGTCTACAAGAATGAGTACCCGGAAATATATTTGACGGACGAGTGGAAATTTTACAAAAAGATCAAATACTGTGAAGTCAACGTGAGAACTCGAGGTTGTCATGTGAGAAGCGTATCCCCGCCTGTTTGTAAAATGATTCCGGGATGAAATCCTTTTAAGGGGGAAGACTGTAAAAACCCAAACTTTTGACATTGGTAAAAGACCTTTATGAATAGTAACCTTGCGGTTTAATAAAAACTTTTGTGACAACACCATATACGAGGTTTCAAAGCATAAAGGATTTATAAGAAAAGATTTACCCGGAGAATCGCTTATAAAGATTTATTACGAAAACGAATAAACGACCAAGCGAATATGTAATCGAACTCCAAATTAATTAGCAATAAACTATCCAAGATAGCTAATTAAATTAAAAATTAAGTAAAAGATAACATTCCTTGAAATAAGAATTCATGTTTTATAATTAAAATGCCTAGTCAAGTGTGGTGTGCAAGCTAATACCTAGGCTTGAATAAGAAGCATGTTGTTGAATATACCTTATAAATACACAATACACATCACAAATATCATCCAATACTTCCAAAGGAAGCTAAACCAATCAACTTTCTCTCTCTCTCACTCTCTCTCTCTTCAAGAACAATGCTGATTTTTAAGAAAAGGGAGGAAAGAAAAATTCAAAACTCACATTCTACCCATTCAAAAACAACCAAATTTTTACCAAACCTCTTTCATATCATGGGTACATTACAAACCAAATTTCAAGCCCATCCTTTAAGTTTTCAATTTTATAAAAATGTTTGAAATTGAGGGTGAATAGTAACTCCGAAAATACTTGTTTTCTTGATTTTTCATGGAATTTTAAGGTTGTTAAAGCTAGACCAAGGCTTCATCAAGGATAATAGGACTTTATTAAGTATTAATAAGCTTAAAGTAAGGTATAAACTTCATCCACCCTTTAATTTACTTGAGTTATAAGATTAAGTTTGAGTTATGTTGAAGTACATGTTGGTTCATTGAGTTTGGATTATAAAAAGTTGGTTTTGGATGGTTGATTGTTATGGTTTGATGTTGATGATGATTTAATATAGTTTAGGGACTGATATTTCAAGAAATATGGAGGAATTGGTGTTAGAGTCGTTGTCAAAGAAATTAGTGTAGTTAAAACCGGGAATCGTTACGCATATAGCCGTCGTAATGTCTGTTTAAATATAGGACTGTTTTAAGAAAGAAATAAGAACTGTAAATTTAATATTTTTACACACCACTAGATATGGATGTAAATTTCTTATTTTCTAGTTTTCAACCATATAAATATCGTGCCGAAACGATTTATGGATTAAGAGAAAAGCTCATTTTAGTGAACGTAGTCGACAAAAATGAAACTGCTACCTAGTGCAGACTTTAAGGGTTTAATTGAGGCCCTTAAACATTGTTTAAAATCTAGAAACTTGGTCATTAACTTAATTATACAGTGAGAAAGACCTCTTATAAAATTTCAGCTAATTATGTTAATTTTTCAATTTTATAAAAATATCGGAGACGAGGTCGCGCAAGGAGTGATCGCCAAGAACATCTACTTTCGTTAAACTGCCACTTCGGGATTTTAAACCCTGTTACCAGAAAATAATTTTCAAATAATATGTTCTAAATTTTGTCTAGATCGCGCATGAGAAAACAATGCATCAATTGAGTTAACGGTTTGAGAGATGTCAATGTTTTAGTGAAAGCGGTTTGAATAGTAAAACTCTGTAGTTGACCGAATTTTTGAAATTCTTATCACCTAATTAAATTCATTTTATCAAAATGAAACTTTTATGATAAATATTAAAAGCACTCAAGAAGCTCCTCGAGGTGGTTTCATATTAAAATATTAATTTTACGATTTATTTAAAATGTTAGAGTGTGAGTCGCGTAATAGTAACATTCGGTAAAGTCAACTCTAGAAGACCACTTTGACCGTCCGTTTCGACCAAGGATTGATACTTATTTCGAGTCTGTCAAATTTTGAAAATTATGAAGTATTGTAATTATTAGAAATATAAGTTGGTGATGGGATTAGTAATACTGATTAAGATTATGATATTTTTTGATTAGAAAACCCGGAACAAGAGGAAGTCGGGAAACATATCTTGGACTTCAGGCAAGTTTTCAAACCCTACATTTTAAAACTGTTGTGTTGTGTTTGTTTTCAAATAAATGCTATATATACATGATGTGTTATTATGATATATTACGAAATGTGATATATAATATTGTACTATATGTTATTGATTTTGGTATATGATTATTACCGAATTTCAATCCATAACGCTAGAGAGTGGCGTTGTATATATGCATTGTATATTTTAGACCGAGGGTCGGTCAGTAAATTTTATGAAAACCCGGAAGTATTTTAGAGGTGTTTTATTTAAGAATATTAACGCTATAGTATAGCGTGACGTATAAGTTGTAAGACCGAGATTCAGTGAGTTTTTATAAAGTATAAACCGGGGAATTGTCCCGAAAATATTTTGGACGATCAAAAGTCCGCACTTATTTTATTCCAAGGGACTCGATGTCTACTCACTACTAGAATTCTGTCAATAGACATCGGTCCTTAGACATAGGTTGCTCAGATGACCGATGTTAAAGTTCATTTAGACATCGGTTATTTTAAAACCGATGTTAATTATTGTTTTAGACATCGGTCCAGAAAATAACCGATGTCTATACTTATTTTTCAAAAATGAAAAACGTTAGTTAGACATCGGTTTTCTATATAACCGATGTTTTTGTTTTATAGACATCGGTTGTATTTTACAACCGTTGTCGATGGTTAACTTAAAAAAATTAAAAAAAAATACGCGGAAACTTTCCCCCTTATTCCCCAAATATTCCCCTCCTTAACCAAAAAAAAACCCGTTTCCCCCTAATTATTTTTCCTGTCTCTCTCTCACTCTCACTCTCTCTCTGCTCTCTCACTCTCACTCTCTCTGTTCTCTCTCTCTCTGAGGTCACTCTCTCTGGTTCTCTTTCCCTCTCTCTACTTCTCTCCCTCTCTCTCTCTTCCATCTCTCTCTATCTCACACACACACCATATCAGTTTATAATAAGTACATAGGTTTTAATTAAACCCCAAATTGAAGAACACCATCAGTTAATCAAAATCCATCTACGAGAAACCCGAATTTCTGAACAGGTACGTTTGTTCATTTAGTTTTGTATGTTCGATTAGGTTACATTTGTTCAATTAGGGTTTGTTCATAAATTTTAATGGGTTTTTTCCTTTTTTGAACAGGTTTTGAGATTCATTGAGCCAAATAAGGTTTGTACTCTAATTTTATATTTTTTCTTGAGTTGTTTTAAATATGCATGTATATATATTTACATAAATCTGCATTTTTTTTAACATAAATTAGGTTTGTGTTCTTGTGTATATATATTTAGGTTTGCCTAAATATATCAATTAGGTTTGATATTTGCATGTATTTTTCTTTTCTGGTTGATATCTTCCAATTTTTGTCCATTTAAAGTTTTAAGTAATAGTATGTTTTTAAATTCGATTTTGTCCATTTGCAGATTATCTCATCAAGTCTCGGAATTTGACAGTGTCTGCACATTTTACAAATTATCGGTTTATGGGTCAAAAAGCTTGGACGAGATTTATCGCGCAGAAGACAGGTGATAAGTGGCTGGTATGGATGCATTTTCTTTGCCAGTGTACCTTGTTTGGATTCAGTATATTTACTTGGATATAATTATTCATTATATGATGTAGAAACTACGCACCTTGCAGAGCGAAAGAGTGCATAATCGAAAATATCATCATCGTTTGTCAAGGAAGGGTTACATTGGTTTACAAGAGGATGAAGTAAGAACCTAGCTATAATTTTTTCTCATCTTCAACAAATAAAGCACCTTTTAATTTTTTCTCATCTTAAACAGATAAAGAAAGGCAAACTGAAGCCCGAAGAGAAACCAGATCGGGCAATATTTTGGAAAAAGGCTCGAAAGTCAAAGCTAGATCATGAGGAACTTGATGAAGATAAAGAAGCAGTATTTGCCAGAATTGTAAGTAAAAATTATGAAAAAAAACTGCATTTACTCAAAATGGTCCATATCTGCATTAGTTAGAGAAATGGTCCATTAATCTGGCTCTAATGTTTATTTTTGATTTTATTGATAGGATGAATTACTTGAAAAGAAGGAGAAGGATGAATTTGTACCATCTGGAACTGATGATGTGTTGACTACGGCACTCGGAACTCCTGATCATTCAGGCAGGGTTCGAGGATTTGGAGGTTTCGTCACCCCAAAAATGTTCTTTAATCTACCGAAAGAGAGAAAACCTGCAATTACAAAGGCGGAGTTTTTGGCCCGTGATAGAGTGCTACAGGAGGAGTTGGAAAGAACAAGGCGAGAAATGGCTGAGCTCAAGTCATTGTTTACAGGATCTAATCAACAGTCTCCGAATTTTTCGGATATAGCAAGTTGCCAACCAGTTGAAGGAGAACTAAAAGCAAAAGAAATATTGGTGAATGATGATTGTCTTGCTTATGATCAACCCCCTCCATCAGAAAAGAAGGTATATTTCACAAATATTATTGTAATTACACGGTTCTTCAAATTGTAGAGTAATTATATAATTTACTCCTTACAATTATAGGGTCCACAAATTTGTGAGCTTTTGGTGGATAGCATCGAAAATAAGGTTGCTTTTGGTACTGTTTTCGAAGATGATGAAATGAATGTTTCGGTTCATGGAGTGCCCCTGAAGCTTGGACATGCTCGTGTGTCGGTTGATGGACATATCCAACCAGATGCTTTAGTTCACGTGCCTATACCTGGTGAAATTGAACATGTTCGTGAAGCCGTTGGTTCACACTTGGCATGGCCTTGAAATTTAATCAGGCTACGGACAGTTGTGGTATTTACATATGCTTGTTGGTTGCTAAAGTTGTATAAAAGTTGAAAAATAGGGGTTAATTAGGTGAATAAATGTCTACTTATATTCTTTCATATTTTTGTAGAAAAAGAAAAGAGAAGTGTCGCAGTCAAAGAACAAGGGTGAGGTGCATAAAATTCAACAAGAGTTCACTCACTTCAAGGTCAGCAAGAAAGTGCCACGGCAATACAAGGTATTGAACAAACATGCTACGACATTTATGAAAGCCAGTGGGGAATCGATCCCTATTCCATATGATTCTGATGTGTTTGGAGTTGAGAAGACAATATATATATTGCATGAGAATTTAAAAGCATTGTTAGAGTTTGACATGATCAGACAAGCTGCGATATCTGCGTATATGGCGTAAGTAATTTATTTTCGTAGTTATAGGTTCTGTTTGAATTATCGCACAACTGGTCTGCTAGTAATTTTAATTTCTCCCACATATGTATAGGCACTTGCATAGTACAATTAAGAGGGTTCGCAAGAATGATGATGTGGTCCTGTATGGATTTTTTGATCCTGGCGCCAACTTTAATTTGAATGCTGATTTTCAACGAAATATTGGTAGTCGGTTGAAAGAGGGTAATCAAAATCACATATTCTTCCTGCCACATAATCATCAGTAAGTATTTTTAAATGCATATTGTAATCTATTAATTTAATTTTCTTTTAGGTTTTTAGGCTATTTTTAAAAATATCTGACTTGTGTAAATTTATAATAATACAGTTGTCACTGGATTCTGGTCGTAATATGGGATGGCGACATTTACATTCTCAATCCTTTGCCTCATCCAACTCATTTTGATGATTTAGAAAAAGCTTTATCAGAGTAACATTATTCCTTTTATTTTTTAGGTTGTTTTCATTTATTTCCAGTATTCGAAATATGACTCTTGACACCGTGTCATTATAATATGCAGGACAATAAAACAAGTTAATTCTCAAACAAGAAGGGGTAACAAAGCTCCTAAAATCAAGAATCTTGTAGTAAGTAATTTATATTATAATTTTTGTAGTACGACAGTAATCTTGATTTAATCAGTTTGTAAAGCCAGCTTTTTTTTATTTTTATCTTAACAGGGATCCCGAAACAGCCTGGTGGGGTTGAATGTGGTTATGTGGTCATGAGGTACATGAAGGAAATTATTGAGGACAGGGAAATTTCTTTTACTTCTAAGGTCCATACATTCATTTTTTTATGACTAAATATGGCACTTTAGATGCATTTTTTTTATGATTTCCCTTTTCGGTTTACTCAATTTTTAGTGGGCGACCAAGACTCGCAAGTCTTACACTCTAGAGGAGCTGGACCAGGTTCGCTGTGATGTTATCGACTTCATTCAAGACAAAATGTAGATTGTAAATTTCCTTGCCTCACTACTGTAAATTCTGGTTTCATAATGTACTTGATGATCGAATTTGTAAGATGCCTGTTTGACAATGTGTTAGAACTATTTTCGCTACATATTTGTTGTTGGTTGGTTAATGTAGATGTTCAGAATTTTCTAGTAGATGTTTTAAGTTGTTGATTGGATAAAAACTGTTGTTGGTTGAATCTGGGTTAATTGTTGGTTATGGGGTGAAAATTGTTGGTTGGTTGGATGGAAAATTGTTGGTTGATTGGATTTGACCATATGGATTTTCTGGTTCATGCAAAAACAGAGATGCTCAGTTTAATTATAATAGAAACAGACATCACATTATTATTAGAACCGATTTTAAAAAACCATAAATAATATCAGTTTACACATATCAAAGCAATGTATTAAAATCAAAGACATCTGAAAATTAAAATATTCGATGTTAATAAAGGAATATTAGCACATGAAAACAGGGTAATAACATCGATTTAAAAATAAACACCCGATGTCTATTTACCATACTAACATCGCTTTTTTAGAAAACAATCGATGTATATTATCAACATTAACATCAGGAACTTAGAAAATGATCGATGTCTATTATCAACATTGACATCGGGTACTTAGAAAATGATCGATGTCTAATAAGATATAGACATCGGTTTTTTATTTTTAACCAATGTCTAATAAGATATAGACATCGGTTTTTTATTTGTAATCGATGTTATTTTATAAATATTGATTGTGTGTTATAGTTTTAAACATGCCTAATCGTCCTAATATTACATTTCTGAACTTGACATTAAACAATTATATAACATCAATGTGAATTAGACATCAGAAATTTTCCAGAAACGATGTGTAATATTACATAGACATCGGTTTTTAACCGATGTCTATGAGAAAATACATTTAACATCAGTCGCGAAGACATCATACATTTTTTACGTAGACATCGGTTAAAAACCGATGTCTAATGTCTTTTTTCTAGTAGTGACTTGCGAAGTATTAAATACCTCGAATTTGATTTAAAACGATTTCCAAAGATCGTATTCCTTCAACTATATTTAACTACTCGAACAATGAATATTTTTTTGGATATTCATTTAAATAGGGGAAGTATTCTCCAATAATTATTTATTTCAAAATTGATTAATTATATTATTAAAGATTACCTTAATTACCTAAACATAAATTAGTTGAGGAATATTATTTCAAATATTCTTTTAAAAACATAATTATTCAAGGTTTAATTATTTAATAATTATTATTTAATTATTAATTATTTATTAAATGATTTAATATGATTAAAACATCATAAAACCTAATTTAAAATATTTTCTGAGTTTCAGAAAATCATATTAATACTTTCAGATCGTCGAAAAATATTATCTCGATATATTTTAAATATTTTGAATATAGTTTCAAAAGAAACCCCCCTTAATTAATTATCTGTTGACAACGGTCAACTCATATCCTTAGTATTTCCTCCGAAAATTCTCGAAAGTACATATATATATACATATGAGATGAGTTGTGCCTATCAACAAGCAAAATGCTTGGAGAACTTCGATGTGGTTCGAGTTCACGAGATATGATAGGATTTCTTAAAGGACAAGGGAGGGGTAGAGATCCAGTACTTCGTGTATTGGTGAGACTGCCAGTACTGTGGGAGACGGTACTATGTGTACCTAAGGACCTGCGAAGTGTGTGTATACCCGAAAATGGGACATATAGCCCGTATGCGGCCAGGATGATAACAAGGAGTTTGGACGTCATCCCCTACTAGTAGAAAGGTTACTAATTTCCGTCTTACGACTGATCATCGTAAGCGGGGGCTCCAGTGAATGTCCTATTCTTCCAATTGTAATTGAGATACGATACTGTAACCCAAGCCTAGGTGCTGGGTTTACCATTAAGGTATTTGCAGACTAATAGGTCAATCGAAGAATTATTTTGAAAAGAGGTATGTATCACCAAGAAAACTACTTTTAATAAATACATATCCTTATACAGATTAATATAATTTCTTTAACAGTCTTTTCATACTGTTGATTATTATGGCTAGGGATTATTGCTCACTCTTGATTTCTTTTAAATGTCACAACATAATAGATAACCAGTATGCCGGTGTGGGACTTAGTCGCTTGCAGTCATGGGGAGAATCCCTGGCAGCTTTGTCTCAGGTGTGCCAGAGTATCAGATAGGTATAAGATATCAGTCGTAATTATTGTAACTTCATGTAGAGGTTATGAATAATTGTTTGAGATCCCGTAAAGTATATTCGAGTTGTAATAACAAATGATATTTGTTGTATGTCATTTCTAAGGCTATAACTTATGAGTGTGTGGGATTGGGGGTCCTTGATATGGAATTATTGGACTATTGAGTTAATGAAGGTTACCGATGATTGAAGGATTGGGTGATGACCCAGATTACTGACCCCGTATTTGGGGGCGTTACAGTTTATGTGCTTGAAACCCTTCATAGCCTTCATTGAGAATCCTGTGAATAGGCCAAGTAAATTCCTTTCTACCCTTACCTGAACATTAATCTTTATGGGAGTCTTTTGTGGGAATCAATTGCTCTCACTTCATGTAGCTCATCCAAGTAAAGATTAATGTATGAAAACTCTTTTATGTCCCAAATCAACAGCTGATCTCCCTTATTGACCGTTGGTTTGGGTTTGGATAAGGTTTTGAATTGAAATGGGACAGACTTGACTGGCTTTCATGGTTTGTTCTTTATTCTCTTTGAAGTGGTTGGGATTGGAATGTTCAGCTCAGGAATAGGTAGGCTTTCCCAGTCTATTGGTTTATCCTTGGGATTGATTGGTTCACCATAAAAATTCACATTAGGATGGACCATGATTTCATCTTGCTCCATTTTGGGCAAGGTTGGTTGATTTATGGTAGTGGACTGAGTTGGCTTTGGTTCTTCCTTTTCTTCTTCAAATACCAGCTTCCTTTTGGCTCTTTTCTTCACCCTTTTTACAGATTTATGTTTTGGTTCCTCCTTCTTTTCAATCTCAGTTGTGGTGGCGGGCTTCTCAATTTCTGACTTGGTGGCAAGCTTTTCATCTTATTCCTTAGTGTTATTCCCTAACAATACAACAAGAATTGTAGAAGAGGGGGGTTGAATATAATTATATCTTCTTTTTGAGATTAATAAAAATGTGCGGAATAAAGAATTAAGTAAATCAAACACAAAGTAATAAAAACACAAGTCTTTAAAACTTTCTGGTGAATTTGAAGGTATCCACCAGATATATATATATATATATATATCGATTTGTGAACTCTGTGAAGCTCAAATTGGCTCACAGCTGCTTTACAAGTTGGACAAACAAACTACAGAGAAATTCTTGACAAGTACAGCTTTTTCTATTTCTCTTCTAAATATTTTTGCTTAGTTATTTGTTCCATTAGCTAAACTTGGTTTATATATAACCAAGTTTACATGGTAATAAGACAGGATAATAAAACAAAACCTATCAAGTCTAACTCCATCCTGCTTCATTACTCTATTCCAGCATCTTTAAATATCTTCATAATAGCATGGAAATGGTAATGCTTCTTTGTTCTCAATTTCCTGCTAAAAAGGCTACCACATTCCTTTTGCAAACACCCAACGCATATGACTGTGTTGTCACTGTCAACAGATATTTGAATTGATCATCCGTCGGGTACATGCTTGTTATCCGTCAGGTAGCTTTGTTGATGATCTATTGGATAGCTTTGTTGAACATCCGTCGGGTAGCTATTTGACACTTGACTCCATTTCATTTATGCATAATTACAAGACATCCCATATTTACATTTAATCAACCTATTCTGTATATCTACTAGTAGTCAACATGACTTATAAGCTCTTACAGAATCTACACAAGGTTGTTTGTAGAAATGTGCTACAATACTTATTATTACATAACCTACTAACTCGATGGATATCAAGTCATCATCCGTCGGGACTATATTGAATCATCCGTCGGGACTATATTTGATCATCCGTCGAGTGCTACAAAATTCACTAAGTTGAATCTACTAAGGTGTTTTGATTAAATTATCATCAAGTTCACAATATATTCCTAACAATCTCCCCCAATTTATGTCTACTGGAATTGTAGCCATAAATTAAGAGAAACTTGATGATAACAAAACACTCTAAGAATACAGATTGAAAATAGTAGATAAAACTGATAAGTACTATAATATTTACTGAAAATTGAATAATGCAAAGTATAAAAAGAATAGCTGACAATCATTATCAAGATGCTCCTCTAGTCTGATTAGATAAGTCTATTTCCTTTATTATCTAGGTTTCTTTCCAAGCCTCCTGTTGTTCTCTTCTATCTGATTTTGGAGTTGTCTATGTAATTCAAGTTCATCAGCTTCTTAGAGATCTAGCATTCCTTGCATTTCCAATAGAGTCTCATTGCTAGAGATACTGAATTGGTCCTCCAGTCTAAAAAATCTTCTAACTCACTTTTTATCCATGAATTCCATTAACCAATAAGGCCTCAAATGCACTCTCTTTCCTGTGAAAGGAATAGATAGAGTTTTTGGAAGTGCATTTTTGGCTATATTACTCCTCAGCTCCTCAATCTTCTTTAGAACTAATCTTCTAGCAGTAACATGGTACCCAAAGTTCTTTTTGAATGATGAGTAGATCTTTATTAGAACAGATTGGCTTTCTAGGAGGATCATGTGGAGTGGTCATATGATCTTTTTTCCTCCCTTGTATTTGAATACCAGTCTTCCAGGGAGATTTCTGTGAGCATCAATTCCTCTAACTTCTTCCAATTCATCTAAGTAGTGGTTAATGTCAGAAAATTCTTTGATGTCACAGATGTACAACATATCCACTTTGTTGATTTTCGATTTAGGTTTGACTAGGGTCTTGGATTTGAGAATCACTGGTTTCACTTTCTTGCTAGCTCTTGCCTTTGTCTTCTTTGTCTTGAAGATAGGAAAGTTTAGCTCAGGAATAGGCAAACTATCCCAGTCCACTGGCTCATCCTTTGGAATTTTGGGCTCACCATGTATATTCCTAGTTGGATCCACCACCTTGAATTCTTCAAATACCACTGAGGGTTTTGATGTTTGAGTTGTAGTTGTGGAAATTTTGGAAATGTGGTTTTCCTTTTCCTCATCACTAAAGTTTAATTTCCTCTTGGAATGGAGTTTGTATATGTATCTTCTTTTCTTCTGTGGTTCTTCTTGCATTTTCAGATCCTTAGGTTCGGCAATTACAATTGGTTGTACAAGAATTTATATTGTGGTTTTTACAGCTTGAAGCTTGGCCAAGATAACAGCTTGCTTCTTCTTTTGTTTAAGCTTTTTAGCATCTAGAGCAGCTTGCTTCTTTTCTTGCCTGATTCTTTCTTTCTCTTCCTTCTTATCTTCCACAAACATGGAGTGTCCAGCCACCACACAAATTTCCTTACCATTTCTGTAAATCTTGGCTAATCTTCTTTTGAGTGTTGAATCAGCTGGATCTTTGTAGAAGGCAATTGACCTAGCCAACATCTTCTTCTCATCTGGCCTAGGTGCCTCATACACAGTATCCATATGATTCATGTCTGAAAACTTTGAATAGTTTCTTTTAGGCTACATGATGAAATCTGCTTTTGGAGATTTGATGCAAGATGTTTGGCCTTTCTCCAGATAATTCATACTCATTTCATTCACAAAAATTGGCCCAAACTTTTGTTAAATTTCTGCATCTATCTTTCTCCATTTTTCTTTCAACTCCTTCTCAGCTGCTGCTACATCAATATTTAGCAGTTTGTCATATATACTTAGTTTTGCTGCTGCCAGATTTATGATATCAATACTGTCTATGGATGGTGGCTTTATGAAAGTAATTGTTGGAACAATTACTTTGCTGACTTGAATGTTTAGCACTTTCTGCTCCCCCTCACTCCTTGATCCCTCTTGACTGATTGGGACAATAGCACTTTCTTTCTCCCCCTTTTTGTTATCAGCAAGTTGAGTAGAGGAAGAGGTTTGTGCTGGCACTAACTTTTGAAGCAAGTCTCTTTTCTGTGCTTGATGTAGATGAATAGCTATTAGAGAAACTTCCATAGCAGTCATTCTTTTATCCAGGGAATCCACTTGAGTAGCAAGATCTGAGTTCTTCCTTAGTTGTATCTTAATATCAATCATAGTTGCTTCTGGAAGTTTGGCATCCAATCTTTCATAAAATGTCCTTTTTCATTTGATCAATTTCACTTTTGATAGAAGTGACATCCTGATTGTGTTGAAAGCCTTGGATTTGTTGTAATTGAAGAGAAGTAAGGTGTGCTTGTAGGAGCTTCTTGGTGCTGGCATTAGTTGTGGATTGAAGAGCAGATTGTGTTTGACTTATGAGTTGAATGAGGGTGGTATTAAAATAATGTTCATCACATTGCTTTAAAAATGCCCAAGATAGCATACAGATCTGGAACTAGGGCCTACTTTTCCCCCTATGTCCAGTGATCCCTCTTCACTATCATCATCAAAGAATTCTTCTGATCCACCAGCTTCATAATCAATGTCATCACTAGCTGTAGGAGGAAGAGCTGTGATGGCATCATTTGCCCTTTGCATGGAGTGAGTAGTGCGCACCAAATTCAGCATCCTTTCTATACTTTCATTGCCTTATCCAGCCAAAAGTTGATATGCTGGAACAGGATGAGTAAATGTCTCAGCATCCAAAGAGGTGGAATCTATAACAGCTTGACTTTGTTGAGATAGATCCTCTCTGTTTGCCTCATTGACATTCATTAACTCACTAACAATGATGTCCATCCTTATCTCTCCTATACCTGCATTTCTCTCAATTTCTCTCCCTTTTTGTATCAACGGCTCCCCTTGGATTCCTACCTTCACACCCTCACCTTCATCATCTAAGGTGGGACTCCTCTCACTCACTTTTTCCAGTCCTGAAGAAATGGACTGCATTTGTTCACTCTTTTTCTCTCCTTTTTCCTGGGAGCAACCCAGACTCTCACTCAATTCACTCCCTTCCCTCAGTCCTAAGAGTGATTGTACTACTACTAAGTCTTCTGCACTTTTAGGATTTGAAGAAATTTGAAGTTGTGCAGAGACACCCGGCGGATGAAGAATATCCATCGGGATAGTAGTTTGGCTATCCGACGGATGACTGCTGTTAGGCTTATCCATCGGGATACGATCAGTACTCAACATATGAAGAATATCCATCGGGATAGAAGAAATGAATGAGTTTGGAGTGGAGACTATTGTAGACTCTGTGCAGATTGATGAAAATTTTGGCACATATATCTCAACAGACTCAGAAAGAAATGGCAAGTGAGCCAACAAATCATCTAAAAGATGATGCTCACTTGCTTGGATTTTTGGCTTCTCCAAGAGAGTTAAAGATGGAGAATTTGGAAGTGATGTGTTTATCATGTCAATATCCAGTGAGTGTGTGGGAGAATTTGGTGTATCAGGTGCTTCAATTATTAGAGATTTTGGCTGCGACTCCATATTTATTGGAGTCACATAAATCTAACTTTGAGATGGTGCAGTGACTAGGTCTTTAGCACCAGTTTGCACTGTGTGTGTGCCCCGTACATCCTTAAGGGTTTTTGATCTTTTCTTTCTAGCATAAGTTTGTGGTGAGCTAGTGTCCCTACCACTTTTGGCCTGTGCTCCTGGTTAGGAGCTTGTTTCAATAGTGACATCCTTTGGGAGGATGAAACTAGTAATGAGCTTATTTCCTTATTAAGAACCACAGTTTGTTGGGAAACTATGGTATGGTTAGGTTTGGGTACTCTTTTCTCACCATCCTTATCTTTAGGTTTCTTTGATTTTCACCCTATCCCTCACCTTTCTCACCGACCTGCACACTCCCCTCTTTTTCTTTAGTGGATTTTGTAACTAGTTTCTTTTGAAAGAAACCAGAGTGGGCTTTCATAGATTTGGATTTTTAAGTTTTTGATTTAGTAGCTTGGTTAGACATCTGTTTGGTCATTGACACAGATGCCATTGCTACACTTGAAGGCAAAGAAATGTGTGAGGATGGAAGAGTGGAGACAGTAGAAATTACCTCACTTACCTGAGGTCCCTCCATTACTGGAAAATAGAAGAGGGGCACCTCTTTGTGGTGGTATGCTCTATTAAGATCTGCAATTATTCTTCTTTCTTGAACCCAACAATTCACCTTGTTGGTTGGGTTCTCAATCACAATGTTCTCAATGAGATGGTTAGCAAGCATTATGAAAAATCTAGCATAATAGACACTTTTACCTCTCTTATTAAGTTCTCCTAACTTAAAGCCTAACTCAAACAAGACCAAGTCACTAAAATTAAAGTACTTATCTGTAACTAGCATGTAAAGCATGTTAAGCATGGATATGTTAATAAAATCAAAGTTACTAATTTTACCAGAGAACACTTTAGTTACCACATCACACATATAACTCCATTCTTTCCTAAGACCCAACCTTCTAATTTCACTTAATTTAGAGGTAGTGAGTGCATAGCCCATGGAATTTAGCATGTTAACTATAACAGTGTCTATATGTGGAGCAGTAACAGTATTATCAGGAATTCTAAAGCATGCTTTGACAATATCACTACTAATGCAAAACTGCTTACCTTTAAGAGTGAAAGTGATGGTCTTGTCAGTTGAGTTGTACACTGCAGTTGTCCATATCTCCTCTACAACCTCATAGTAGATAGTGGGATATTCCATCATAGCATAGTTGAGTTTACAGCCTTTCACAAAATCCATCATTTTGTGGTAATTTCCAGACTGTTGAATCTCCTTGTTCACTAGAGCTGTGAAGTTGTTCTTTTCATAGATGTACCCAGTTTGAGACATGATTTTGACGACTGGTGACATTGTTAGAGATTGAAATTTACAAAAAGAGTGATTTCTTTTGTGGAAGAAAGAAGTTAGAGCAATTGAATCTTGAGAATGATAAAAAGTAGAACAAAAATGAATTCTGCTTTTATACTATCTCAGAAATAAACTGTCAAAAATAATAAAGTAAAATAAAGTGACCAATAAAAATTGCCCAAAATAGCCATTTTAAAAATGAATAAACTGTAAAAATTCTGTAACTTATCTGTCGTGTCATGCTTACAAACTGTAAGTATACTCGATGGATAATGTTCAGAGTTTAAACGGTTAGGATTGAGACAATTCGACGGATGAGGATAAATCAGTTATCCGTCGAGTTATAAAATATTCCAGAAAAATAATTGATTTTTATTAATCAATTAATATTCTGACGGATGATCAAAATCGATGGATAATGAGCATCCGTCGGGATGTAAATTTTGATTTAGCAAAATTTCATCCAATACAGAAAAATCAACTAAATTTCTGGCTGCATTACAGCTTGCAAATTATCTGAAATAATTCAAGAATAATTAAGCATACCTAACTCACTTAACAACCTTGAAAAGGTGGATTCATCAAGTGGCTTGTTAAATATGTCTGCAAGCAGCTTTTCTCTTGGAACAAAATGAAGTTCCACAGTACCATTCATCACATGTTCCCTTATTAAGTGGTACTTGATGTCTATGTGCTTTGTTCTTGAATGCTGCACTGGATTTTCAGTAATAGCAATTGCACTTGTGTTATCACAGAAAATGGGAATTCTATCCACTTGTAGACCATAGTCCAACAATTGGTTTTTCATCCTCAAAATCTGTGCACAGTAACTACCAGCAGCAATATATTCAGCTTCAGCTGTAGAAGTAGAAACTGAATTTTGATTTTTACTGAACCAGGACACAAGCTTGTTCCCTAGAAATTGACAGGTTCCTATTTTACTTTTTATCTATTCTATAACCTGTATAGTCTGCATCTGAATAACCAGTTAGATCAAAACCAGAATCTCTATGGTACCAAATGCCAAGTTTTGGTGTTCCCTTGAGATATCTGAAAATTCTCTTAATAGCTACTAAGTGAGATTCTCTAGGATCAGCCTAAAATCTAGCACAAAGACAAGTAGCAAACATTATATCTGGCCTACTAGCTGTTAAGTACAGAAGTGAGCCAACCATGCCTCTATAGCTTGAAATATCCACAGACTTTTCAGTAGTGTTTAATTCAAGTTTAGTTGTAGTGGCCATGGGAGTTTTTACAGATGTGCAATCCATTAGATCAAACTTCTTTAAAAGATCATGAATATATTTAGTTTGACTAATGAATATTCCATCACTAACTTGCTTAACTTGTAAACCAAGAAAATAAGTCAGTTCTCCCATCATGCTCATTTTATACTTACTTTGCATCAATTTGGCAAACATTTTGCAAAGTTTTTCATCTGTAGAGCCAAAAATAATATCATCTACATAAATTTGAACAAGTATACTAGAGCCATTAACATTTCTAAAGAATAAAGTTTTATCAACAGTACCTCTTTTGAAGTGGTTTTCCAAAAACTTTGATAAAGTATCATACCAGGCTCTAGGTGCTTGCTTCAGTCCATAAAGTGCTTTCAAAAGATAGTACACATGATTTGGAAAACTTGGATCTTCAAAACTAGGAGGCTAACTTACAAAGACTTCTTCTTCCAAATCTCCACTTAGAAATGCACTTTTGACATCCATTTGATAGACCTTGAAATTGGCATGAGCTGCATAGGCTAAGAAAATTTTGATGGCTTCAAGTCTTACAACAGGAGCAAAAGTTTCATCAAAATCTATTCCTTCTTGTTGACGATAGTCCTTAGCAACCAATCTAGCATTGTTCCTTACTACTATGCCATTTTCATCCATCTTGTTTCTGAAACCCATTTGGTGTCAATTGGATTCTTTCATTTGGGCTTGGGTACTAGCTTCCATACTTTATTCCTTTCAAATTGGTTTAGCTCCTCCTGCATAGCTAAAATCCAATCAGGATCCAACAAAGATTCTTCTACCTTCTTTGGTTCTTCCTTAGATAGAAAGTTGCTATATAGCCAATTCTTCTTGAGTTGCTCTCCTTGTTTGAACTCTAGAAGATGCATCACCAATGATGAGCTCAAAAGGGTGATCTTTAGTCCATTTTCTTTGTTTAGGTAGATTAGCTCTAGATGAAGAGGCCTCATTGTTGTCTTGATGTGTGACTGAATTTTGATTAATAGAAACTCCCCCTGATTTTGTGAATATTTGATTTAATAAAGGGGAGCTTCCTGTAAGTGATCTATTCTGACTTTCAGCTTCTCTTAATGACCCGACGGATGGTGCACTTGGTGTTCTGACGGATGAGGCTAATTGTCTCCCGACAGATAAGGTAGATTATCTCCCGAAGGATGAACCATTTTGCAACTCGACATATGTTATGTGCTTCGTTAGTTGTAGATTTTTCTGCATTATCCTTATTCACTGTTTCTTGATCACTTTCATAATCACTGTCATCACTACCCATTTCCATATTATCAAACTTGAGGCTTTCATGGAAATCTCCATCTTGCAGTCCTTCAATCTTTTTGTCATCAAACACAACATGTATTGATTCCATAACAATGTTGGTTCTTAGATTATAGACCCTATATGCCTTTCCTACAACATATCCAACAAAAATTCCTTCATCTGCTTTAGCATCAAACTTCGCATGTTGATCAGTTTGATTTCTCAAGATAAAACATTTGCAGCCAAAAACATGAAGAAAATTTAGAGTTGGTTTCTTGTTCTTGAACAATTGGTAGGGTGTCATACATTTTGCTTGATTAATCAAAGAAATATTATGAGTGTAGAAGGCAGTATTTACAGCTTCAGCCCAAAAATATGTTTGTAACTTTGATTCTTCAAGCATTGTCCTTGCAGCTTCAATAAGAGATCTGTTCTTTCTTTCCACTACTCCATTTTGTTGTGGAGTTTTTGCTGCAGAAAACTCATGCATTATCCCATTTTCTTCACAAAATGATCTCATCATAGAATTCTTAAACTCAGTTCCATTGTCACTCCTGATTCTCCTTACTTTAAAATCAGGATGATTGTTGACTTGCCTTATGTGATTGATGATGATTTCACTAGTCTCATCTTTAGACTTTAGGAAATATGTCCAAGAGAACTTTGAGAAATCATCTACAATTACTAGGCAAAATCTTTTTCTTGAAATGGACAATACATTGATTGGTCCAAATAAATCCATGTGTAGTAATTGCAAAGGTTCTTCAATTGTTGAATCAAGCTTCTTTCTAAATGATGCTTTGATCTGCTTTCCTTTCTGGAAGGCATCACACAATCCATCCTTAAAAAACTCCACTTGAGGAATGCCTCTAACCAGTTCTTTCTTGACAAGATCATTCATGGTCTTGAAGTTTAGATGAGACAGCTTCTTGTGCCATAGCCAACTTTCATCTTGACTTGATTTACTGAGAAGACAAGTGACAGATTCTGCATTAGATGAGTTGAAGTCATCTAAGTACACATTTCGTTTTCTCACTCTAGTGAGAACCACTTTGTTGCTTCTTTTGTATGTCACAAAAATGGCTTCTGAATTGAAGGTTACTGAATTGCCCTTATCACAAAGCTGACTGATACTCAACAAAATTATGCTTGAGACCATCCACTAGGGCAACATCTTCAATGATGACATTGTTTTTTGAAATCAATCCATATCCCACAGTATAACCTTTGCTGTCATTTCCACAAGTGATACTTGGATCAGCTCTCTCCTTGAACTCTGTGAGCATGGTAGAATCTCCAGTCATGTGCCTTGAACAACCACTATCCAGATACCAAAGATTCTTTTTGTTTCCCTGCACACATCAAAACCAAATCAAGTTGATTTTGGTACCCAAGTTTCCTTGGGTCCTCCCTTGTTAGCTTTCTTCTTTGGTTTCTTAGGTTTGATCTCATTTGACTTGGGATTTTCTGATTCATCCTTAGTCATTTGAGTTGGACCTTTGAAACCAGTCATTAGAACATAATTATCATGCATATTTTGATTAGCAGGAAAATGCATGCTGTTTGCAAACATGTTATTCCGGTAAGGCAAGTTAAATGGCATTTGAGGCATACTAAATGCAGCATAATAAGGATTAGGTGCAAATGGCATATTAGCAAATTATGCATTCATATTCTGAGCAGATATAGCATTCATAGGCATAGAAGGCATGGCATTCATGTTGGGAAAATAAGAGGGTACATATACAGGAGTAGGCATGGAAAGTTTGCAATTAACATATAAATGATTAACACTACCACACTTAACACAGATTTTTCTTGGAGCATACTTATCAGGTGTGTAGTTTTTATGTTTGTTAATCCCTACTTTCCTATTTCTATTATTTTTCTTTTTAGTTGTTGTTTTAACCTCATTCTTTTCTAATATGTCATTCAATTGCTTGATGGACAGATGACCAACATTCACTTTCTTCTCCTTCATTAGACTTGATTCTCCTGAAATAAAGTTTTTGGAAACTGATCCATATTTTTCATTCAACTTGGCAAGCTTGGATTTGCTCACAGCCGACGGATGTGGCTCTTTGTCACTCGACGAATAATCCTTTTGATTATCCGATGGATGATTCTCATAATCCGTCGAGTCCACATCTGTTAGCAATCCTTCAACTAAATTGGATTCCATCTTCTCCTTACTCTTTTTCCAGGTTGCATCACAAAAGGACTCAATACCTTGAACTTTAGTGATTTGAGCATGGACATCTCTAGATGATTTCCATGCTTTAATCACTTCATGTTCTCATTCAAGCTGCTTCTTTAAAATCTCTTCTTTCTTCAAGGACTCAGTTAATTCATCCTTAGCAATATTACACTCAATTCACAATTTTTCAAATTCAATAAACTGAGACTCTAGCACATTATTCCTCTCACTTAAAAATAAATTGTTTTCTTTAATTTTAGCATTTTCCTTAGTGAGGGACTTAAGTGTAACACGCAAGTGATATAATTCTATAGACATGTCATTGATTGCATCACTACACTCAGCTTTAGATAAATAAGCTAGGTTAGTGGTGATTACCTGATTACTTGAAGAACTTGTTTCTGTTTCATCAGACTTGGCCATCAGGGCTAGATTGACATAGCTTACATCCTCATCTTCATCCAATCCATCAGCTGCCCAGTCATTTTCCTGTGAAATGAAAGCCCTTTCCTTTTGCTTGAGCAACTCAAAATATTTCTGTTTGTAATCAACAGGCTTTAACTTCTTTTTGCTGGAATCTGACTTTCTACACTCACTGGAAAAATGCCCTGCCAAGCCACATTTGAAACATTTGAATTTGGATTTACCCACCATGTTTCTACTTGGCTTGGCTGCTCCAAAGTTCTTTTCGAACTTGAGCTTGGCAAATCTTCTGGAAAGGAATGCTAAATGCTCATCAATATCATCCATGTCATTTTGGCTCAAAAGATCTTCATTTTCAGCTACCAGCCCTTTGCCCTTGTTCTCACAGACCTTTGAAGTAGACTCAATAAATTCTACCTTAATCTCTTTCGCTTTCTCTAACTCAGCAACCAGTGCTATGGACCCTCCTTTCTTCCTTCCTTTCTCCATCCTCTCATCTTGCTCTTTTTCAAGCTCATAAGTCTTCAGGATGCCATTTAATCTCTCCAAGGTAAACTCCTTGTAATCCTGAGAATTTCTCAATGAGACTGTCATTGGTTTCCACTCCTCTGGAAGAGATCTAAGGAACTTGAGATTAGAGTCTTTTGTCTGATATACTCTTCCATGCAACTTCAAAGCATTTATTAGTTTTTGAAATCTACTAAAGATATCAGTGAGAGACTCACTATCTTCACAATGAAAGGGATTGTAAGGCATATGTCATTGCCTATTTGTATATTCGAGGATTTAACTCAACTCAAATAAGAATGTAATAAGTAAATAGTGGATTTACCGTCAAAGAGATCTCACAGAGTAACATCTGTCAGAGGATTCAGAAACAAGGTTCATCTACAGACTTGAGGAATTAATTCACTGGAAGAAGCTCAAGAAATTGATCAAGCCTCAGTGATATAAATCAAGATTGTGGTTTTAATCAAGTGACATAGATCTCGTCAGGGTATCAGATAATTACAGGGATTTAATCTAAATTTAATCTGAAATCAAAGTCAAGACATGAAGAAACGTCACTGAAGTTAGTCACTCATGAACCAGACAGTACATCGAGTGTCAACATTGAAGTGGTGGAATTGATTCATAATTCTCAGTGATTTTCAGAAGATTTTCAGAAGAATGGTTGCTGCTCAGGATTAGTATTAATTCTCTATTAATTAATTAAGTCATATAATTTAATTAAGAAAATAAATTATATCTGCAAAGATTAATTTATTTATTAATTGATTAATTATTTTAGAATTAATATTAAGAATTTTCAGAAGTTTAATTGGATTAAAAACAGTCTTAAATCAGCAAAACAGTTGAAAATGAACTAGCATGACAATCTGGATTGTCATGCCAAGTCATTTCAATAGTCATACCGAAAGTTCTACTGGGAAGGAGATTGTCTTGCTAGTTCAACCGATTGTCATACCGAAAGTCATGGTAGTACAAATAATTGTCTTACCGAAAGTTACACTGGAAGAGGATTGTCTTGCTAGTTCAATCAGATTGTCTTGCTAGTACAAACAATAGTCATACCGAAAGTGTCTCCAGTTCAACAGATTGTCTTGCTAGTACAATTAGATTGTCTCACCTATTATCAATCAAGTTCATTCAAGTCTGTTGATTAGTTTAAAAAGAAAAGAAGCAGCAGAAGTCAATCCATCTATCCAAAATACAACTCAAGAACACAGAAGCAGCCGCCTATAATATTTTATATTCCCTGCTAATTTCAAGATCAAATTTCTAGTTTGTAAAGTTAAATCCAAACCACTAGAAATCTTTATCTTGTTCTTGTGTAACAATCTAGCGGATCAAAATCCCTAGAACTTAATCTCAAATTGCGTTTAGCATTTGAATCTGTTTATTGCAAAAATAGAAAAAGTTCATGTCGAATTTATTCTACATTTGTAATAATTAATTTGAGATTAATTCCTTGTAATCGATACAGTTGTTGTAACACCTTTCAAGTTTAATAATATTCTTATTTAACTTGAATTTTGGTTCACTTTTTTATTCCGCATTTAATTCGATTATTTGGTATTGTTTGTATTCAACCCCCCTTCTACAAACACATTGGGACCTAACAATTGGTATCAGAGCCTTCTGATTAACGAACAAATCAAGATCCTAGACTTTTGTGATTTTTCAACTCCTTGAATTTTTATTTATTCAAAAATTCATAATGACTTCACAAAAAGCTGGAACTGTTAAAATTCCACTA
The DNA here is from genome assembly GCF_009905375.1 of Apium graveolens. Lineage (NCBI taxonomy): Eukaryota > Viridiplantae > Streptophyta > Magnoliopsida > Apiales > Apiaceae > Apium > Apium graveolens. The sequence goes on along the minus strand of NC_133648.1, from coordinate 173,581,908 downwards.
TTTGATAAAAAAAATTACATCATGTGGAAGGAGAAGATGCTATTATTTTTACAAGTTGCAAATCCCAAATATCTGAACTTGTTAAAGAAGGGTCCAAAAACTCCGATGGTTATTGAACCAGAGGTGATAGAAGATGATGTTGTGATTACCAAAGCTAGAACCTATCCAAAAGAGCCTGAAGATTTTACTCCTGCTAAAAAGGAAGAAGCCTCCTTGGATGCCAGCCTTCAATTAATATTAATTGATTCCCTTGATCCCTTGATGAACAGACATGTGATGAACTGTAAAAATTCCAAACACATGTGGGAAACTATTGAGGTGATTAATGAAGGCACAGAAGAAGTTAGGGAGAACAAGTTGGAGATCCTAACCTCTGAGTATGAACATTTTAAATCAAATCCAGGAGAAGGAATTTCTGAAGTGTTTGAGAGGTAAAATGCATTGATCAATAACCTGAACATAAATGGAAAATATTATTCAATCAGGGAGGTCAACAAAAAGTTCCTTTTAACACTGCCAACTCATCTTGAACATAGAATCACTGCCATTAGAGAAGCTAGAGATCTGAGTGAGATTTCTTTGGATAAACTCTATGGTGTGTTAAAAACCTATGAGTTGGAGCAGATTCAGCAAAAGGAAGTCTACGGGAAAGATAGAATGGTCAGCACATCTACTGCTCTTGTAGCTGAAGGTCAACAACAACAACAATCTCAACAGTCGGAGAGAATGGTACAGTTTTCCAAGGCTGAGGAAAATATGATAGTAGCAGAATATGATCCTCCTACTACAAATCAATCCAATGATGATTTTTATTCCTTGGAAGAGCTGGAGCAATTGGAAGATGAGTCAATGGCCCAAATTGTCAAAAGATTCTCCAATGTCAGATTCAAGAGAAATCCCAAGTTCAAGTACAAGTCCAACTACAACAAATTCCAGAAAGGTGGATCTTCATCCTCTAACACCAGCAGTGGTGGATACAAAACAGGGATGGTTGATCGGAGCACCATTAGATGCTATAACTGCAATGAGTTGGGACACTTTGCCATAGAATGTAGGAAGCCAAAGCAAGTAAGGAAGAACTTTTATGATTCAAATCAGAAGAGTAACTCTGAAAGGGCTTATCTGGCAAAGGGAAGAAGCTGGGATGATACTGATAGTGAAGATGAAGAAGAAGGGAATCTTGCTCTTATGGATATTGATGGAAAAGCTTCATCGTCAAGAAAAGAGGTAAAATATACTGATGCTAAATTAGTTTATCATCTAGGAGGTAACTTAGATTGTGCTCGTCGTGATAATGAACTGTTAAGTCAGCAGGTCAAAGACCTTGAGAAAGAGGTCAATGAATTAAGACTTGTGCACATTAATCAAGAAAAGTTAAAAGAACAAGTATCTTTTCTAGAGAATAGAGTTGACTGTTATAGACAACTCGAAACTATTCTCAAAGACAAGATCACCGGTCTTGAGACTAAGGTTAGAGCCTACTTCAACTCTTGTTCGAAGGCTAAAGAGTTCTACAATAAGCAAGCTGTTAATCAAACATCTGGAATAGGTTATGATTACAATGCTGCTATTGGCAAATTAGGCATAAACTCCCCTCCTCATGTCTGTGCTAAAGGTAGGGAAGTACCACATGTGCTTAAGGGTGTTGATGAACCCCTCTATAAAGCATCAATTGTTGAACCATTTGATGCGACCTCTTCTATTATTCAAGAAGAAATGCGTGCTTAAGATCATGCTAATAAGAAGGTTGTTTCCGAGTCAAGTGTGTCGAAAGTTCCAGTCAAAGTTGTGAAAACAACTGAAACTAACTCAGACACACATGAGTTGGATAACAAAAATGCCATGTCTACCATGCATAAATTGCCTGTTGTTAATCACTCTCAAAAAGCATGTGGTGTTGCTAATTGTATGTCTTGTGCTTTTAAGTTGATGTATGCTTATTTTAATGGTAAGCATGTTTCTAGTGATAAGACTACTCCTCGTCAGCATGTGAATAATAAGAAGCATGATAGGTTTAAGACTGCTAGTCCTTCTAAGGCTAGAAAGGAGACATTTGTGCCTAAGTATAAACAAAAATTTGTTAAGGCTGTTTATAAGGTCAATTGTTCAGTCATTGAGAAAGTTGAGACCATTAAAATTAAAAATGTTGTTTGCCTGACAAAGGACAATTCTACAAGTATTCCGGGCCCAACCAAGTTTGGGTTCCGAAGAAGGTCTAATCCATTTGTAGTGCAGGGCATTAAACATGTATAACCGGTAGTGTGGATTCTTGACAGTGGATCATCAAGACATATGACCGGAGATAGAGCCCTCCTATCAAATGTGGTTGAGAAAGCTAGCCCCCTGGTTACCTTTGGAGATAACAGCAAAGGTTTATCTGAGGGATATTGCTGTTTGCAAGCTGGGAATGTTATCATTGAAAATATGTTTATTGTGCTAGGTTATTATCAGGAAGCAGTATCTAACATATAGCACCAGTGACGAAACTTGAGAATATTATGACATATCAGGCACCTGATGCACATTACACTTGGAATTGGACTCTAGTAAGGTGTGTACAAGTGTACTCCTAGTTGGTGAGTCAAAAGAGGAAGTCAGTGCACCACAGTTCATGGACTTTGCAGCTGCAGATCTATTGGACTATGCAATCTCTTCTTCACAATCTCACTTCAGGTTGGTATGAACCAGTGTACTACTCAAGCAATCGTCAAGAACATGGTATGGCACTCTAACTGAAGTTACAGTTTAATATGAACTAGTAGAGTCGTCATATTAATAACTCTCTTATCACTAGGCACAAACATATTGTTTTATATGTGCAGACAGTTTTAGGAGAAAATCAAACTTCTTTGTATATTAGTGATTTCTTATTTCATATAAAATCCTTTGAAATCACCATTGTACATCATTTCTCTCAAAAGATTAAATGTATAATTTTCATTCATTATAGATCCTAAGTACATTTTATCTCTATATTGCCATATGTTCTGTGATACAGGTTCAGTCTCCAATGGCTTTCTTTCATTGACAGTCATGAGGTTGAAAACCCACAACATCTATCCCAGACTGTAAAGACAAACACAGAAACAGAACCAACCAACACTCTCTTACCACTTAAATGAAGTATGAATGAGCATGAGGGAGATAGTGCCTTAGTGCACCACATAAGGAAGGTTCTGAAGTCAACCCAGTAGCTCTGTCTCCTACATAGGTGAGTAGTATTTAAACCGAGACAACTGCTAGCCCCCATACATCTTCTCAAAAAGATGTAATGACTGAAAAGGCACAAAAACAGTTATTAGATTAATTCTCTCAACAGGGTGCGTCTATTGAAATTTTCCTGTCGGCCAGGGTATCCGATGTAGTGTCACCACTTCCAACATAAACAATTCTTGATGCACAAGGAAAGGTTACACACACAAAGGATGAGTTGACAGAAACAAGAGTTTCAACCATTTTAAGGTTAGATTTGATTGTTCAAGGTTCGTTAATGGACCAATTGCCTTTACAGGTGTTAGGAGAGGATACTGATCCAAAAGCCATATGTCAGTGGTCAGTGTCTACCTCCCCAGGCTTAAATCCCCTGGATGCATCTGCGGATAGTGGATCTGATATAGGCGCAGATCGGCAACTTGTTGACAATGATTCAGATATTACCTGATGAGTCACAAGGAAATGTCTTCACCGACATTAGAAGGGAACTTTGATCTTTATGCTAAATTCGTTGGATCATTGTTTACCTTCCCAGAATTCAAATCTGGAACCCTAAAAGGGAAACTAGCAACTTGTAGATTATGACTCAGATTCATCTAACGAGTTTAACAAGGATGGGGATTTGCGAACTCCCATTGCACCACCTGTGACCTCCTTAAGGATGGCTAAGGTGATTTTCCTTGCAGGTATAGCTGGATTATGGAGCTATGAGAGAAAAGTGATACACTTGTGAGAATGAGTGTAAACACGAGTGGAGAGAAGAGTGAAACACATGTGAGGTACACTAAACAGAATCACACACTCACAGCGAGGAAGAAAGAGAAACTACTTGTTATTTCTTTTCAAACAAAGTGAAATATGAGAACTCCTTCAGACAACGGCATACATTCCTTCTCTAAGGGGGAGATAAAAGCTTAAGAAATAGTTTGGAGGATTCCTCAACTAAGGGGGAGAAATAGCAGGGAGGAAGAAAAAGATCCTACATATGTACACAACACCACACCATTGTTGTTTGTAACTACGAATCCTATTGTACGGGAGAGGTGGTAAACACAAGGTGATTTTCAAGTAAGGGAAGAAGCTGTTTTCAAAAGGAGAGTACCATTGGTTTTTATCTACGGATCCTATTATACGGGAGAGGTGGTAAACACAAGGTGATCTTCTTTAATCAGTTGATTCTCATAGGGGGAGAAGCAAGAGAGATATGTGCTTCTCAACAGGAGATGTGGTTGTACAAAAGAACATGAAACTACTTGAAGATATGTTCAGTCTAGAGAAACATCTATTTGGAATCTGGAAAAGGTTAAATGTCATCCAGAACTCTTCTGCTATTTACTTTGCATTTCTGTTTATATCTTTTTCTTATTTGTTAGTTGAGTTATCCTCTAGATATTTGTGTGTTATTGTCTAACAAACAAATAAGGGGAGATTGTAAGGCATATGTCATAGCCTATTTGTATATTTGAGGATTTAACTCAACTCAAATAAGAATGTAATAAGTAAATAGTGGATCTACCGTCAAAGAGATCTCACAGAGTAACATCTGTCAGAGGATTCAGAAACAAGGTTCATCTACAGACTTGAGGAATTAATTCACTGGAAGAAGCTCAAGAAATTGATCAAGCCTCAGTGATATAAATCAAGATTGTGGATTTAATTAAGTGACATAGATCTCGTCAGGGTATCAGATAATTACAGGGATTCAATCTGAATTTAATCTGAAATTAAAGTCAAGACATGAAGAAACGTCACGGAAGTTAGTCACTCATGAACCAGACAGTACATCGAGTGTCAACATTGAAGTGGTGGAATTGATTCATAATTCTCAGTGATTTTCAGAAGATTTTCAGAAGAATGGTTGCTGCTCAGGATTAATATTAATTCTCTATTAATTAATTAAGTCATATAATTTAATTAAGAAAATAAATTATCTCTGCAAAGATTAATTTATTTATTAATTGAATTAATTGATTAATTATTTCAGAATTAATATTAAGAATTTTCAGAAGTTTAATTGGATTAAAAACAATCTTAAATCAGCAAGACAATTGAAAATGAACTAGCATGACAATCTGGATTGTCATGCCAAGTCATTTCAATAGTCATACCGAAAGTTCTACTGGGAAGGAGATTATCTTGCTAGTTCAACTGATTGTCATACCGAAAGTCATGCTAGTACAAATAATTGTCTTGCCGAAAGTTACACTGGAAGAGGATTGTCTTGCTAGTTCAATCAGATTGTCTTGCTAGTACAAACAATAGTCATACCGAAAGTCTCTCCAGTTCAACAGATTGTCTTGCTAGTATAATTGGATTGTCTCACCTATTGTCAATCAAGTTCATTCAAGTCTGTTGATTAGTTTAAAAAGAAAAGAAGCAGCAGAAGTCAATCCATCTATCCAAAATACAACTCAAGAACACAGAAGCAGCCGCCTACAATATTTTATATTCTCTGCTAATTTCAAGATCAAATTTCTAGTTTGTAAAGTTAAATCCAAACCACTAGAAATCTTTATCTTGTTCTTGTGTAACAATCTAGCGGATCAAAATCCCTAGAACTTAATCTCAAATTGCGTTTAGCATTTGAATGTGTTTATTGCAAAAATAGAAAAAGTTCATGTCGAATTTATTCTACATTTGTAATAATTAATTTGAGACTAATTCCTTATAATCGATACAGTTGTTGTAACACCTTTCAAGTTTAATAATATTCTTATTTAACTTGAATTTTGTTTCCCTTTTTTATTCCGCATTTAATTCGATTATTTGGTATTGTTTGTATTCAACCCCCCTTCTACAAACACAGTGGGACCTAACAGTGCTCATATTGCTCAATTAGCAGCTGCATCTTGTTCTCTCTAACTTGCTCAGTACTATCATAAATAATCTGGATAGTGTCCCAAACCTCCTTAGCTGTTTTGCAGTTAATGATGTTATCAAACATATCACCATCAACTCTATTGAACAATATATTCATGGCCTTCTTGTCTTTCCTGACTTGCTCAATATATCAGGATCTGACCATTCATGCCTAGGCTTGAGAATAGATGGTTCATTGCCTGTTACAGCTCTCACTGGTACATGAAGACCTCTCTCTATGTAATCCACATATGCCTCATCTTGAGAAAGAAGATGTAGATGCATTTTCACCTTCCAGTGGTGATAATTGTCTTTGTCCAAGAAAGGAATTTTAACTCGAACATCCTTCTTGTTCATCTTGTTGTTTGTTGTGATCTTTAAACTCTTTGTACTTCAAGAGCTTGCTCTGATACCAATTGTTATTCCCTAACAATACAACAAGAATTACAGAAGGGGGGTTGAATGTAATTCTAGCTTCTTTTTGAGATTAATAAAAATGTTCTAACTCAATATACATATAGGTGTTTTGATTTGCAAAGTACGGAATAAAGAATTAAGTAAATCAAACACAAAGTAATAAAAACACAAGTCTTTAAAACTTTCTGGTGGTTTTGAAGGTATCCACAATATATATATATATATATATATATCAATTTGAGAACTCTGTGAAGCTCAAATTGGCTCACAGCTGCTTTACAAGTTGAACAAACAAACTACAAAGAAATTCTTGACAAGTACAACTTTTTCTATTTCTCTTCTAAATGTGTTTGCTTAGTTATTTGTTCCACTAGCTAAACTTGGTTTATATATCACCAAGTTTACATGGTAATAAGACAGGATAATAAAACAAAACCTATCAAGTCTAACTCCATGCTGCTTCATTATTTTATTTCAGCATCTTTGAATATCTTCATAATAGCATGGAAATGGTAATGCTTCTTTGTTCTCAATTTCCCGCTAAACAGGATGCCACATTCCTTTTACAAACACCCAACGCATGTGACTGTGTTGTCACTGTCAACAGATACTTGAATTGATCATCCGTCGGGTACATGCTTGTTATCCGTCAGGTAGCTTTGTTGATGATCCATCGGGTAGCTTTGTTGAACATCCGTCGGGTAGCTATTTGACACTTGACTCCATTTCATTTATGCAGAATTACAAGACATCTCATATTTACATTTAATCAGCCTATTCTGCATATCTACTAGTAGTCAACATGACTTATAAGCTCCTACAGAATCTACACAAGCTTGTTTACAGAATTATGCTACAATACTTATTATTACATAAGCTACTCACTCGATGGATGTCAAGTCATCATCCGATGGGACTATATTGAATCATCCGTCGGGACTATATTTGATCATCTGTCGAGTGCTACAAAATTCACTAAGTTAAATCTACTAAGGTGTTTTGATTAAGTTATCTTCAAGTTCACAACATATTCCTAACACTTTGTTGTGCATATGTTGTGTACTTGATGATTTCACAAACAAAACACCTAAGTAGATTTTACTTAATGAAATAATGTAGCACTCGACGGATAAGAATTTTAGTCCCGATGGATAAATCTTTATAGTCCTGACGGATAATGATTTATTATCCATCGAGTGAATAACTTATGTAATAATGAGACTGTAGCACATTTTTGCATACACCTTTATATAGATTCTGTAGTAGCATATAAGTCATGTTGACTTTAACTAGATATGCAGAATAGGTTGATTAATTGTACATAGATGATGTCTTGTAATTCTGCATAAGTTAAATGAAGTCAAGTGCCTAATTGCTACCCGACGGATAATCTACAAAGCACCCGACGGATGATCAACAATCCAACGGATGTTCATTAACTCGACGGATGATCATGAACCTAACGGATAAACAATTCAAACATCAGTTGACAGTGACAACTGGTCACATCCATCGAGATGTATGCAAACGGAATGATGAAGCCTATTAACTGGGTAATAGAGAACAAAGTAGCAAAGCACAAAAACTGATAGTTTTTGTAATGATTCTATCTTTTGACTTTGTAATCTTGGTAATATATAAACCAAGAAGTAGCAAATAGAAACTAAGATCTGAGATATAAAAAGTGAGAAACATTTGTAAGCAGAATTATTAGCATTTCTCTGTATTCTCAGTAGTTCAAATTTGTAAGCAGCTGTGAGCATTCTTGCACACAGAGTTCTCTCGATATAATATATATCTCTGGTGGAAGTGTTTAAATCCACCAGAAAGTTTTTAAAGACTCTTGTTTTTAATTACTTATGTTTTGATTCACTTAAGTTTTTATTCCGCATTATGCTTATCAAAACACTTATATTTGTATTCGAGTTTGAACATTTTTATTTTAAGAAAAAGGTTCAAGAATTCCATTCAATCCCCCTTCTGTAATTCTTGCTATATTATTAAGGGACTAACAATTGGTATCAGAGCAAGCTCTTAACTTATAAAGAGTTTAAAGATCAATACAATTCAGCAAGATGAACAAGAAGGATGTTGGAGTCAAGATTCCTTTTCTGGATAAAGATAATTACCATCATTGGAAGGTAAAGATGCATCTTCATATGCTTTCTCAAGATGAGGCCTATGTGGACTGCATAGAAAGAGGCCCTCATGTTCCAATGAGAGCTGCGACAGGAAACGAGCCATCAGTCCCTAAGCCAAGGCATGAATGGTCTGATCCTGACATTGAACAAGTCAGGAAGGATAAAAAGGCCATGAATATTCTGTTTAATGGAGTTGATGCAGACATGTTTGACAACATTATCAACTGCAAAACTGCCAAGGAAGTCTGGGATACTATACAAATAATCTGTGATGGCACTGAGCAAGTTAGAGAAAATAAGATGCAGCTCTTAATTCAGCAATATGAGCATTTTCACAATGAGGAAAGTGAGTCTCTCACTGACATTTTTAGTAGGTTTCAAAAACTACTAAATACTCTTAAGTTGCATGGAAGAGTTTATCAGACTAAAGACTCTAATCTGAAATTTCTTAGATCTCTTCCAAAGGAATGGAAACCAATGACAGTCTCATTAAGAAACTCACAAGATTATAAGGAGTTTACTTTGGAGAGACTGTATGGCATCCTGTAAACCTATGAGCTAGAAATAGAGCAGGATGAAAGGATGGAGAGAAGAAAGGAGGATCCATTGCAATAGTTGCTGAGTTGGAAAAAGAGAAGGAAGTGAAGATGGAAGCTGTTAAGTCAACTTCAAAGGTCTGTGAGAACAAGGGCAAGGGGCTTGCAGTAGAAAGTGAAGATTCATTGAGCCAAGATGACATAGAGGACATTTATGAGCACCTAGCATTTCTTTTCACTAGGTTTGCCAAGCTCAAGTTCAAGAAGAACTTTGGAGCAGCCAAGCCAAATAGAAACATGGTGGATAAGTCAAAATTCAAATGTTTCAAATGTGGCTTGGTAGGGCATATTGCCAATGAGTGTAGAAAGTCAGATTGCAGTAGAAAAAAGTTTGAGTCTGTGGATTATAAGCAAAAATACTTTGATCTACTCAAACAAAAGGAAAAGGGCTTTTATTACACAAGAAAATAATTGGGCAGCAGATGGTCTGGATGAAGATGAAGATGTCAGCTATGTCAATCTAGCCCTAATGGCCAAGTCTGATGAGACAGAGACAAGTTCCTCAAGTAATCAGGTAATTACTACAAACCTTGCACATTTATCTAAAGCTGAGTGTAATGATGCCATAAATGACATGTCTACAGAATTATATCATTTGCGTGTTACACTTAAGTCTCTTACTAAAGAAAATGCTAAAATCAAAGAAAACAATTTGTTTTTAAGTGAGAGGAATAATGTGCTTGAGTCTCAGTTTATTGATTTTGAGAAATTAAGAATTGAGTGTAAGATTGCCAAGGAGGAATTAACTGAGTCCTTGAAAAAGGAAGAGATTTTAAAGAAGTAGCTCGAGCGTGAACAAGAGATGATTAAAGCATGGAAAACATCCAAGGATGTCCATGCTCAAATCACCAAAGTTCCAGGAATTGAGTCTTTCTGTGATGAAGCCTGGAAAAAGAACAAAGAGAAACTAGAACCTAATTTGGTAGATGGACTGCTAACAGATGTAGACTCGATGGATGATGAGGACTATCTGTCGGATAACAAAAAGTGTTATCCGTCGAATGATGAAAAGTCCCATCCGTCGGCTGTGAGCATGCCCATTAGCAAAGCCAAACTAATTAAATTGAATGAGAAGTATGGGTCTGTTTCCAAGAACTTTGTTTCAGGAGAGTCAAGCCAAGTTAAGAAAGGGATAAAGGCTAATGTTGGTCACATGACTATCAAACAGTTGAGTGACAGACTTGAGAAAATTGAGGTAAAAACAGAGACTAAAAGGAAAAACAATAGGAATGATAAAGTAGGGATTAACAAACACAATAACTACACACCTGATAAATATGCTCCTAGAAAAATCTGTGTCAAGTCTGGTAGTGTAAATCATTTATCTGTTAATTGCAAATCTGCCATGCCTACTCCCATGTCTGTTCAGTCTCAATTTCCTAACATGAATGCCATGCCTCCCATGCCTGTTAATGCTATGTCTACACAGAATATGAATGCTCAGTTTGCTAATATGTCATTTGCACCTAATCCTTATTATGCTGCATACAGTATGCCACAAATGCCATTTAGCATGCCTTACTGGAATAACATGTTTACACCAAGCATGCCATTTCCTGTTAGTCATAATATGCATGATAGTTCTGTTGTAATAAATGGTTTCAAAGGTCCAACTCAAATGACTAAGGATGAATCTGAAATTCCTAAGTCAAATGAGATAAGACCTAAGAAACAGGAAAAGAAAGCTAACAAGGCAGGACCCAAGGAAACTTGGGTACCAAAATCAACTTGATTTGATTTTGATGTGTACAGGGAAACAGAAAGAATCTTTGGTACTTGGATAGTGGTTGTTCAAGACACATGACTGGTGATTCTACCCTGCTCACAGAGTTTAAGGAGAGAGCTGGCCCAAGTATTACTTTTGGAGATGACAGCAAGGGTTATACTGTGGGATATGGCTTGATTTCAAAGGACAATGTCATCATTGAGGAGGTTGCCTTAGTGGATGGTCTCAAACACAATCTGTTGAGTATCAGCCACCTTTGTGACAAAGGCAATTCAGTAACCTTCAACTCGGAAGCCTGTGTTGTGACTAATAAAGGAAGCAACAAAGTGGTTCTTACTGGTGTGAGAAGAGGAAATATGTATCTAGTTGATTTTAACTCATCTAATGCAGAATCTATAACTTGTCTTCTCAGTAAAGCAAGTCAAGATGAAAGTTGGCTATGGCACAAGAAGCTATCCCATTTAAACTTCAAGATCATGAATGAGCTGGTAAAGAAAGAACTGGTAAGAGGCATTCCTCTAGTGGAGTTTTCAAAGGATGGACTATGTGATGCCTGCCATAAAGGGAAGCAGATTAAAGCATCATTCAAGAAGAAACTTGATTCAACAATTGAAGAGCCTTTGCAACTGCTTCACATGGATTTGTTTGGACCAGTTAATGTATTGTCCATCTCAAGGAAAAGATTTTGTCTAGTAATTGTAGATGATTTCTCAAAGTTCTCTTGGACACATTTCCTAAAGTCTAAAGATGAGGCTAGTGAAATCATCATCAATCATATAAGGCAAGTCAACAATCATCCTGATTTCAAAGTTAGAAGAATCAGGAGTGACAATGGAACTGAGTTCAAGAATTCTGTCATGAGAGCATTTTATGAGGATAATGGGATTCTGTATGAGCTTTTAGCAGCAAGGACTCCACAACAGAATGGAGTAGTGGAAAGGAAGAACAGATCACTTATTGAAGCTGCAAGGACAATGCTTGAAGAATCTAAACTACCAACATATTTCTGGGCTGAAGCTGTAAATACTGCATGCTACACTCAGAACATTTCTCTGGTTAATCAAGCAAGATGCATGACTCCCTATCAATTGTTCAAGAACAAGAAACCAACTTTAAACTTTCTTCATGTCTTTGGTTGTAAATGCTATATTCTGAGAAATTAAACTGATCAAAATGGGAAGTTTGATGTTAAAGCAGATGAAGGAATTTTTGTTGGATATGCTGTTGGTAAAGCATATAGAGTCTACAATCTAAGAACCAACATTGTTGTGGAATCTATACATGTTGTGTTTGATGATAAAAAGATTGAAGGACTGAAAGATGGAGATTACCATGAGAGCCTCAAATTTGACAATGTGGAGATGGTTAGTGTGACGCCCTCCAAACCCGGGGTCTAGATTTGGGGGTCACTCGCCAATAAACCAAAATAAAATAATCACAGCAGAATAATATAATAAATACGACCCCTTTTACCTACACTGGATCGATCACAGGTTATAGTATGGAACAGGCACTAATACGAACCAACTGTTATTACAGACCATAGTCTAATTAGTTTTACAACTTATTCAAATTTTATTACAAACCTCTAGACTAATTAAGCGTCCCAAACTGTCTACCTGGAAACACACCAACTATTTACAAGCACAAAACCTCTGGTCAGACCTGGAACTTAAGCTTGCTCTGGCCTAGCTGAAAGAATCAAGATATGAAACAAGTATGAGCGAACGAAATGCTCAGCAAGTAATAAATAGCTTATAATTTGGAATAACAACAGTATATCTGATGAACAAAACCAACTAAGCTAACTAAACAGTATCAAAACTGATAAAAATTTGATAATAAACAACATTTGCAATATATTATGTTTTGGGACTGGAATCCTCGAACGACGGTGTGTTACCGCCGGTGATCAGCCGCGGAGCAACACCGGTATGCCGAAGCATATCCAACTAAACAAAAGGTACCCAAGGCACATATTGGCCTAGCAAGGTGTTATATCCTGTATAACACATAGCTCACACTGGACCGCCGCCACGGCCTCTTACGCAACCATCCAACCCATAAAAACAATTTTCCGCCAAAGGAGTCGAATCAAATGACATCCTTAACCACATAACTCCCCATTTCTCATGGTCCGGAGTTTTCTCAACAACCAATGGCAAAATAACCAGAACAATTAGTTATTCGCTAATCTCAATTCAAAGCTTTGCCGTATAGAGTAATTTATAGCGAAACATAAAACGTTTAACTATTCTGAACTTAGAATAGTATGGATATTGAAAGAATAAAGTTCAGAGTCAATATCAATTGAATGATAAATAAAGATATAGGTACTTGTATAATATGATTAGAAATGAACGTCACTTGAATGATAAGTGAAGTTAGGGGTACTTGCCTGGTATGCTCAATAACCTCTTACTTTAACTCTGCTTCTAACTGCTGGCTACTATCTTCGTCTAACACTTGACTGCACTCCTTGCTACTCGATTCTATAAACAAAAAGACTATCTTAATTGACAGAACTAAACTCAATCGACGTAACTCTACGTCTTGACATCTCCCCGACCATTTATAACTAAGCATGGCATATTAAACTGTAAACAAATAGCATACTTATCACATAACACATAATCATGACATTTGTATAACACGTAATCTCATAACTCATGCAATCATAATTCAGATCATTAAAAGATACGTCTCAGTGTGCTCAGAATGAAAATCAGGTCACTATTAGCATTTATCGATCAAATACCGACTCAAACTGATATACAAATTAAATGATATTGCAATATAAAAGAAATTAGGTCTCAAAAGTATTTTTATTGAAAGCACAATATTTTTCTGAGTCTGTACGCGTTCGTTTCGTATTAAACGGACAAACGGTTGATTTATTATGAATTTTTGAACATTTTTCGGAATAAAACGGGTCTCCAAATCATTTAATAATTAAATAATAGGGCTCAAACACCCTAAAATAATTTTATAAGATTTATCGAGCCTGGAAATTAATTTAAAATAATATCTTAAAGCTCGAAACTATTTTTCAGAATTTTTAAATCAATTTTAAATAATTAAATCTAATTAAATAATCAATTAAAATTAATTAATAACTAATTAAATTAATTAATCAATTAATATTTACATTAATTGACTAATTAAATAATTAATTATCAACTAAAATTAATTAATTAAATAATTTGGATTTATTTTTTGAATTAAAATAAATTTTCAGAATTAAAAATAATGATTTTTGGAATTTAAAATAATTAAAACAATTTTATAAAAATAATTATAAACAGAAATCTAATTTTTGAAAAATTTTAAAACAAAAATCCAATTTCTGCAGACTTTGGAAACGAGGGGGGTGCAAACGGTAATTTCACCGTCTTCCCCGTCGTTCCGCCGTCGCCGCCGTCTAGTCGCCATTAACGGCGACTGGAGCTTTTCCGGCCACCTGCAAAACCACTCAGATAATCACCAAATTAACAGGAAACGTTGTTCTTGCTTCCAGGAACGCATCTGCAAGACTAAAATCTTCAAAAATTAACGATTTTAACCGGGAAATTTAATCAAAACTTTCGACGCCGCCATGACTAATTTTCCGATGAGGGACTTCCGGTTATCGTTCGTTAATTTCAATGGTACCATTCGATTCATTGCACAACGGTCTACTTAACCATGTAATCAATTTCAACTCATAACCCCTAACAAAGAAACGCCTAATCTCTAATTGAAAATATTCTTGAATATAAACCCTAAATTCATAATCCGAGAATCAAAATCACTTTTCTACATGTTATTGAACTCCAAATTCAACGTATAATATATCAAAATGACCAGGAAGAAATTATCTACATGATTCTAGCATCAAATCACATCAACAACATCAAGAACAAAAATTCATATTTTAATTATCAAATAATTCGAATATAAATAAATAAATAAGAAAATTACTGTGATTTCTGGGCAGAAACTGATGATTGATTCAGAAAGAAGATTTCGAGAGCTTCGTTTTGATATGCTGCACGCCCGAATCGGAGTTCGATAACGCCTTCGTTCGTATGTTTGATTCTCGGAAACGTATCGGTTTCTCGGGTTTTTCTCTATTTTTACGGTATTTTAACTGGTTGCAAATGAATAAACGAAATAAACGAAATAAGAAATAGGCTATTTATATTTATGGAATATTGGATCGTTCTGGATCGTTTTGGATCGTTAAATTAGTTGCTTAGCCGCTAAGTAACTGTAAAAATGATACAATTCAATACCAGAATTGGATAATTATCAAAACCGGGCTTTTTATAAAACACCATATACAAACATCACGTAAAAATATCCCGTCTTTCGAGATTACGGGTTTTTATTGATTACCGAAATAACTATCGTATCGAAAATATTGCGCCGGGTCGCGCACAAGTCAAACCGTAATCCGGATCGAAAAAGTCAAAACACGGAAAATGTCCGGAATTACCAGATTAGGTTAGGAAGGAGTTTTCGGAAGAGTTTCGGGTTGTAAAAACGCAAAACGGTTGAAGTTGGAAGATTCCCGGCTTTATAAAATAATTTTATAATTATTCTGAAAATAATTAATAATTCATAAATCATTATAAAATCATATAACACTCCAAAAATTACCATAAAAATACCACAATTATCTATATTTTATTCTGGACATATAAAAATTCAAATATTCAAATAATGTCACATATAACATTCAGATATCTATTCTACTTTTCAGATAATTCACCAAAAATTCACATAAAATCACATAAACAATTCCGAATAATAATAATAATATTTGAAAATATATGGGATATTACAATCTACCCCCCTTAACAGGATTATGTCCTCAGAATCAGCCTAGGAAAATAAATAAGGATACTTGGATCGCATTTCGCTTTCCAATTCCCAAGTGGACTCTTCAACCTTGGGATTCCTCCACAAGACTCGCACTAAAGATACAGACTTATTCCTAAGTACTCTTTCTTTCTTATCTAAAATCTGTACTGGTTGCTGTACAAAAGATAAATCTGGTTGGATCTCGATTGGCTCGTATTCTATCACATGGTTCGAATCAGGCAAATAATGCTTCAACATCGACACATGGAACACATTGTGAATATGCTGCATGTGAGGTGGTAACGCTAATTCATAAGCGACCTTTCCTACACGCTTCAAAATCTCAAAAGGACCAACATAACGCGGACTCAGCTTTCCTTTCTTCCCAAATCTTGATAGACCTTTCCAAGGAGAAACTTTTAATAGCACTGCTTCACCAACTTCAAATTCCATATCTTTTCTAGTAGGATCTGCATATTTACGTTGACGGTCTTGAGCTGCTGTTAATCTTTTCTGAATGAGTTCTATTTTCTCTTTTGTCTGCTGGATCAATTCTGGACCCAAAATCTTTCTCTCACCAACTTCTTCCCAACATATTGGAGATCTGCATCTTCTCCCGTACAAGGCTTCGTAAGGCGGCATTCCAATGCTGGCATGATAGCTGTTGTTGTAGGAGAATTCAACTAATGGCAAATGCTCGTCCCAACTCCCTTCAAAATCTAGTGCACATACCCTCAGCATATCTTCAATAGTCTGAATCGTTCTTTCACTTTGACCGTCCGTCTGCGGATGATACGCGGTACTCATGTTCAGCTTCGTTCCGAGACAATCTTGAAAACTTCTCCAAAATCTTGAGTTAAATCGAGAATCTCTGTCTGAAACTATGGATACTGGAACTCCGTGTCTTGTCACAAATTCTTTAAGATATAACCGTACTAATTTATCCATTGAGAATCTCTCGTTGATAGGAAGAAAATGCGCTGACTTCGTCAATCTGTCAATAATAACCCAAATAGCATCATGATTCGCCCTGGTCCTCGGTAATCCGACTACAAAATCCATCGCTATATGCTCCCACTTCCATTCTGGAATGTCCAATGGTTGTATTAATCCACTGGGCCTTTGATGTTCTGCTTTAACTCGCTGGCAAGTGTAACACTTACTTACCCATTCTGCAATTTCCTTCTTCATGCTTGGCCACCAAAAGTTTTCTCTTAAGTCTCTATACATCTTCGTACTCCCGGGATGAATTGAGTATCTAGAGTTGTGAGCGTCTCGAAGAATTTCATCTTTCAGCTCGGCTACATTGGGTATCCATATTCTGGAAGAAAATCTTAATATCCCTTTATCATCCTTTTGACTCCCTATCTCTTCTCCTGTCAAACTGTCTCGTTCATGACTCCTAACTTCCTCCTGACATCTTCTTATTTTTTCTAATAGTTCTGGTTGAAAAGACATTGCACATAACACCTCTATAGACATACTTGGAATACTGACCTCTATTTCTAGCTTCTCAAATTCCCTGATCAATTCCTCTGATGAAATTATCATATTTAACCTTTCTTTTCTGCTCAGAGCGTCGACCACCACATTTGCTTTGCCTGGATGATAGTTAATAGTACAGTCGTAATCCTTGATTAGTTCTAACCATCTTCTCTGCCTCATGTTCAATTCCTTCTGGGTGAAGATATACTTTAAACTCTTGTGGTCCGTGTAGATCTCGCACTTTTCCCCATAAAGATAATGCCTCCAAATCTTCAATGCAAACACTATAGCTGCCAATTCTAGATCATGCGTTGGATACTTTTCTTCATGTGGTTTCAACTATCTTGAAGCGTAGGCTATCACCTTGTCATGCTGCATCAAAACACATCCCAATCCTTTGTACGACGCGTCACTGTAGATCACAAAATTTCCTTGTTCATCTGGCAAGACTAGTACTGGAGAAGATACTAATCTATTCTTTAATTCCTGGAAACTTTCTTCGCACTTCTCCTCCCATTCAAATTTCTGATTTTTCCTGGTGAGCTTTGTCAATGGCATAGCTATCTTCGCGAAATCCTGCACAAATCTTCTATAGTAACCTGCCAGTCCCATGAAACTTCTTACTTCCGTTGGTGTTTTTGGCCTCTCCCAGTTGATTATGGCTTCAATCTTTGCTGGATCCACTTCCACTCCTTTATTGCTAATCACGTGCCCAAGAAATCGTACTTCTTTTAACCAAAATTCACACTTGGAAAACTTTGCGTATAACTTCTCCTGTCGCAGTATCTCCAGAACTATCCTCAAATGCTCTACATGCTCCTCTTCTATTTTGGAATAGATCAAGATATCGTCTATGAACACGATCACGAATTTATCCAAATACTTCTTAAATACTCGATTCATTAGATCCATGAAAGCTGCTGGTGCGTTGGTTAATCCAAATGCCATCACTAGAAACTCATAATGCCCAGATCTGGTTCTAAATGCGGTCTTCGGAATGTCTTCAGGCTTGATCTTCAGTTGATGATATCCGGATCTTAAATCAATTTTAGAAAACCATATAGCACCTTTCAATTGGTCAAACAGATCATCGATCCTCGGCAATGGGTATTTGTTCTTAATGGTCAGCTTGTTTAATTCTCGATAGTCAATACACAGTCGCATACTCCCGTCTTTCTTCTTGACAAACAGTACTGGTGCGCCCCATGGGGATACACTGGGTCTTATAACTCCTTTCTCCAAAAGATCTTGCAGCTGAGTTGCCAATTCCTTCATCTCCACTGGTGCCATCCGGTACAGAGCTTTAGAAACTGGTTCTGTTCCGGGTGCTAGATCAATTGCAAACTCAATTTCTCTGTCGGGAGGTAATCCTGGTAGATCGTCTGGAAAGACATCTGAAAATTCGTTGACAATTGGAATCGCTTCTAGTGTTGGAACTTCCTTACTGGTGTCTATCACATGGGCCAAATATGCTTCGCAATTCTGACGCAATAACTTCTTCACTTGAGCGATCGCTAAGAACTTCTTCTCTTGCCTATTTCCTCGAAATATCACCTTCTTCTTATTATCCAAGGTCTGAAGTCTCACTTTCCTATTCTTACAATCAATCTGGGCGTTATTTTCCGACAACCAATCCATTCCTAAAATAACATCAAATTCTCCCAACTTAAAAGGTATTAAGTCGGCATAGAAATGATGTCCTCCTATCTTAATATCGCACTTCGGGCACACTCGGTCGACGGAAACTTGATCCTTATTAGCTAACTCTATCATTAATACTTGTTCTAACAACTTAACTTCGCAATGCAGTTTATCAACAAAACTTTGAGAAATAAATGATCTTGTAGCTCCAGAATCAAATAAAACTTTAGCATCTATGGAGTTGACTAGAAGCGTACCTGCCACCACGTCTGAACTCTGAACAACATCCTTCATAGTCATATTGAATGTCCTAGCCTTTGGCTGGTTCTTTGTTGGTGGTCCTTCAATCCTTGGCACATTAGCAGTTGGTTCAGTTGTCTGGCAGTCCCTGGCAATATGCCCCATCTTTCCATATTTAAAGCACACTGTCCCTGATCTTTGAGCTGTAGTCTGACTTCGACACTCATTAGAATAGTGTCCCTTCTGATTGCACTTATAACACAACACATTAGCCTTACAAATCCCAAAATGCCTTCTACCACAAAATTTGCACTCTAACGCAGGTAGACGATTGGGTCTCTGCTGATTTGAATTCTGAAAACGGTTCCCATTTCCTGGCTGTGGTTTCTTAAATCCCACACTCTTATTATTCTGAAACTCTGGCCTTTTATTGAAACGGCCCTGGAAGTTACCTTGTTGCTGGCCTCCCCCTGAGGTTTCTATTTTCCTTTTCTTCCCATCCTTCCCTTTTTGATACATATCACTCTTACTTTCAATCACCATTGCTTTCTGCACCACTGCCACATATGAAGTCAATTCAAACATGGCCACCCTATTCTGAATCCAAAATCTCAATCCCTGTTCAAACCTTCTTGCTTTCTTTTCATCCGTATCAACCTGGTCTGGCATGAACCTCGCTAATTCAGTAAAGTTAGCTTCGTACTCAGCTACAGTAAGATCTCCCTGGGTCAAGTTCAAGAATTGGATCTCCATTTGATTCTTCATATACCTCGAAAAATACTTCTCTAGAAACAGCTCTGTGAATCTCTCCCAAGTTATAAACTCACCTCCTTCCAATGCTCGCGCGGATTCCCACCAATAGTTCGCCTCACCTTTCAGAAAGTAATTTGCAAACTTGGTCTTCTGCTCAGCTCCTGCACCGACCAATTCAAAAGCCTTTTCCATTTCCTTAAGCCATGCATTGGCTTCCACAGGATCAGCACTTCCCTTGAACTCAGGTGGCTTCACTGCTTGAAACTGCTTAAAAGTCACTGTAGGTGGTGCTGCTCGCTGCTGCTGTTGCTGTTGCTGCTGTTGTTGCTGCTGCGTAAGATGTAACATCTGCTGCTGCATCAGTCCCAACATCTGGATAATCGCTGGATCTGTACGGCTCTCGGTACTACCCTCTCCTGAATTATTCCTTCTCTTTGGTGCCATTATTCTGGTAAGAAACAAGCAATATATATAATAATCTGTCAAGCATTGTGTCAAATATGTAGCAATTCCTTAGCATATTAAAGTTCGCAAACACTATCTCTTCTCAAAATATCATAAACTTGCTACCATATTAACACAAGTGACATGATTATCACATAATCCTGCTTATTATCTCGAGAATAATATCATAAAGAAAATTTACTCCGAATTATCCAAACCTTTTAAATCCTTGCTCGAAATCTTAACTAAATCTACAAAATAGCAGCAATGACACAAGGCCTAAAGCTAAACGCAAAACAGGAAACCTAAACAATTTAACTACAACTTAACCCAATAACCTAAATTTAATCCTATAAAAGCTAAACTACACGCGCCTATATTATGTGATCTTCCTATGACTCATCTATGACAATCCTAAGCCTGTTTCAGTGACCATAACCTGTAGCTCTGATACCAACCTGTGACGCCCTCCAAACCCGGGGTCTAGATTTGGGGGTCACTCGCCAATAAGCCAAAATAAAATAATCACAGCAGAATAATATAATAAATACGACCCCTTTTACCTACACTGGATCGATCACAGGTTATAGTATGGAACAGGCACTAATACGAACCAACTGTTATTACAGACCATAGTCTAATTAGTTTTACAACTTATTCAAATTTTATTACAAACCTCTAGACTAATTAAGCGTCCCAAACTGTCTACCTGGAAACACACCAACTATTTACAAGCACAAAACCTCTGGTCAGACCTGGAACTTAAGCTTGCTCTGGCCTAGCTGAAAGAATCAAGATATGAAACAAGTATGAGCGAACGAAATGCTCAGCAAGTAATAAATAGCTTATAATTTGGAATAACAACAGTATATCTGATGAACAAAACCAACTAAGCTAACTAAACAATATCAAAACTGATAAAAATTTGATAATAAACAACATTTACAATATATTATGTTTTGGGACTGGAATCCTCGAACGACGGTGTGTTGCCGCCGGTGATCAGCCGCGGAGCAACACCGGTATGCCGAAGCATATCCAACTAAACAAAAGGTACCCAAGGCATATATTGGCCTAGCAAGGTGTTATATCATGTATAACACATAGCTCACACTGGACCGCCGCCACGGCCTCTTACGCAACCATCCAACCCATAAAAACAATTTTTCCGCCAAAGGAGTCGAATCAAATGACATCCTTAACCACATAACTCCCCATTTCTCATGGTCCGGAGTTTTCTCAACAACCAATGGCAAAATAACCAGAACAATTAGTTATTCGCTAATCTCAATTCAAAGCTTTGCCGTATAGAGTAATTCATAGCGAAACATAAAATGTTTAACTATTCTGAACTTAGAATAGTATGGATATTGAAAGAATAAAGTTCAGAGTCAATATCAATTGAATGATAAATAAAGATATAGGTACTTGTATAATATGATTAGAAATGAACGTCACTTGAATGATAAGTGAAGTTAGGGGTACTTTCCTGGTATGCTCAATAACCTCTTACTTTAACTCTGCTTCTAACTGCTGGCTACTATCTTCGTCTAACACTTGACTGCACTCCTTGCTACTCGATTCTATAAACAAAAAGACTATCTTAATTGACAGAACTAAACTCAATCGACGTAACTCTACGTCTTGACATCTCCCCGACCATTTATAACTAAGCATGGCATATTAAACTGTAAACAAATAGCATACTTATCACATAACACATAATCATGACATTTGTATAACACGTAATTTCATAACCCATGCAATACATAATTCAGATCATTAAAAGATACGTCTCAGTGTGCTCAGAATGAAAATCAGGTCAATATTAGCATTTATCGATCAAATACCGACTCAAACTGATATACAAATTAAATGATATTGCAATATAAAAGAAATTAGGTCTCAAAAGTATTTTTATTGAAAGCGCAATATTTTTCTGAGTCTGTACGCGTTCGTTTCGTATTAAATGGACAAACGGTTGATTTATTATAAATTTTTGAACACTTTTCGGAATAAAACGGGTCTCCAAATCATTTAATAATTAAATAATAGGGCTCAAACACCCTAAAATAATTTTATAAGATTTATCGAGCCTGGAAATTAATTTAAAATAATATCTTAAAGCTCGAAACTATTTTTCAGAATTTTTAAATCAATTTTAAATAATTAAATCTAATTAAATAATCAATTAAAATTAATTAATAACTAATTAAATTAATTAATCAATTAATATTTACATTAATTGACTAATTAAATAATTAATTATCAACTAAAATTAATTAATTAAATAATTTGGATTTATTTTTTGAATTAAAATAAATTTTCAGAATTAAAAATAATGATTTTTGGAATTTAAAATAATTAAAACAATTTTATAAAAATAATTATAAACAGAAATCTAATTTTTGAAAAATTTTAAAACAAAAATCCAATTTCTGCAGACTTTGGAAACGAGGGGGGTGCAAACGGTAATTTCACCGTCTTCCCCGTCGTTCCGCCGTCGCCGCCGTCCAGTCGCCATTAACGGCGACTGGAGCTTTTCCGGCCACCTGCAAAACCACTCAGATAATCACCAAATTAACAGGAAACGTTGTTCTTGCTTCCAGGAACGCATCTGCAAGACTAAAATCTTCAAAAATTAACGATTTTAACCGGGAAATTTAGTCAAAACTTCCGACGCCGCCATGACTAATTTTCCGATGAGGGACTTCCGGTTATCGTTCGTTAATTTCAGTGGTACCATTCGATTCGTTCACAACGGTCTACTTAACCATGTAATCAATTTCAACTCATAACCCTTAACAAAGAAACGCCTAATTTCTAATTGAAAATATTCTTGAATATAAACCCTAAATTCATAATCCGAGAATCAAAATCACTTTTCTACATGTTATTGAACTCCAAATTCAACGTATAATATATCAAAATGACCAGGAAGAAATTATCTACATGATTCTAGCATCAAATCACATCAACAACATCAAGAACAAAAATTCATATTTTAATTATCAAATAATTCGAATATAAATAAATAAATAAGAAAATTACTGTGATTTCTGGGCAGAAAATGATGATTGATTCAGAAAGAAGATTTCGAGAGCTTCGTTTTGATATGCTGCACGCCCGAATCGGAGTTCGATAACGCCTTCGTTCGTGTGTTTGATTCTCGGAAACGTATCGGTTTCTCGGGTTTTTCTCTATTTTTACGGTATTTTAACTGGTTGCAAATGAATAAACGAAATAAACGAAATAAGAAATAGGCTATTTATATTTATGGAATATTGGATCGTTCTGGATCGTTTTGGATCGTTAAATTAGTTGCTTAGCCGCTAAGTAACTGTAAAAATGATACAATTCAATACCAGAATTGGATAATTATCAAAACCGGGCTTTTTATAAAACACCATATACGAACATCACGTAAAAATATCCTGTCTTTCGAGATTACGGGTTTTTATTGATTACCGAAATAACTATCGTATCGAAAATATTGCGCCGGGTCGCGCACAAGTCAAACCGTAATCCGGATCGAAAAAGTCAAAACACGGAAAATGTCCGGAATTACCAGATTAGGTTAGGAAGGAGTTTTCGGAAGAGTTTCGGGTTGTAAAAACGCAAAACGGTTGAAGTTGGAAGATTCCCAGCTTTATAAAATAATTTTATAATTATTCTGAAAATAATTAATAATTCATAAATCATTATAAAATCATATAACACTCCAAAAATTACCAGAAAAATACCACAATTATTTATATTTTATTCTGGACATATAAAAATTCAAATATTCAAATAATGTCACATATAACATTCAGATATCTATTCTACTTTTCAGATAATTCACCAAAAATTCACATAAAATCACATAAACAATTCCGAATAATAATAATAATATTTGAAAATATATGGGATATTACAGTTAGTGATGACAGTGATGATGAAAGTGATCAAGAAACATTGTCTAAGGATAATGCAGATAAATCAACTACCAATGAAGCACAAAATTCAACATCTGTCGAGTTGCATAATGCTTCATCCATCGGGAGGCAATCTGCGTTATCTGTTGGGAGACAACCTGCCTCATTAGTTGGTACTCAAAATTCACCATCCGTCGGGTTATCAAGAGGAGCAGGAAGTCAAGATAGATCACCTATAGAAAGTTCCCCTTTCTCAAATCATAGATCCACAAACTCAGGGGGAGTTTCTAACAATCAAAACTCAATCACACATCAAGACAATTATGAGGCATCTTCATCTAGAGCTAATCTACCTCAGCAAAGCAAATGGATAAAAGATCACCCCTTTGAGCTTATCATTGGTGATGTTTCTTCAAGAGTTCAAACAAGAAGAGCAACTCAGGAAGAATGTCTATACAACAGCTTTCTTTCCAAGGAAGAACCAAAGAAGGTAGAAGAAGCTTTGTTGGATCCTGATTGGATCTTAGCTATGCAAGAGGAGCTAAACGAAGTTGAAAGGAACAATATTTTGAAGCTGGTACCCAAGCCTGAAGAAAAGAATCCAATAGACACCAAGTGGGTATTCAGAAACAAGATGGATGAAAATGGTATAGTAGTCAGGAACAAAGCTAGATTGGTTGTTAAGGGCTATTGTCAGCAAGAAGGAATAGATTTTGATGAAACATTTGCTCCTGTTGCAAGACTTGAAGCCATCAGAATCTTCTTAGCCTATGCAACCCATGCCAATTTCAAGGTCTATCAAATGGATGTCAAAAGTGCCTTTCTGAATGGAGATTTGGAGGAAGAAGTATATGTCAGTCAACCTCCTGGTTTTGAAGATCCAAATTTTCCAGAATATGTCTATTATCTTCTGAAAGCACTTTATGGACTGAAGCAAGCACCTGGAGCCTGGTATGACACTTTATCAAAGTTCCTTTTGGAACATCACTTTACAAGAGGTACTGTAGATAAAACTTTATTTTTCAGAAATGTTAATGGCTCTAGTATACTTGTTCAAATTTATGTAGATTATATTATTTTTGGCTCTACAGATGAGAAACTTTGCAAAAACTTTGCCAAATTGATGCAAAGTAAGTATGAAATGAGTATGATGGGAGAACTAACTTACTTTATTGGTTTACAAGTTAAGCAAGTTAGTGATGGAATATTCATTAGTCCAACTAAATATATTTTTGATCTTTTAAAGACGTTTGATCTAATGGATTGCACATCTGCAAAAACTCCCATGGCCACTGCAACTAAGCTTGAATTAAACACTACTGAAAAGTCTGTGGATGTTTCAAGTTATAGAGGCATGGTTGGCTCACTTCTGTACTTAACAGCTAGTAGGCCAGATATAATGTTTGCTACATGTTTATATGCTAGATTTCAGGCTGATCCTAGAGAATCTCACTTGATAGCTATTAAGAGAATTTTCAGATATCTCAAAGGAACACCAAACCTTGGCATTTGGTACCCTAAAGATTTTGGTTTTGATCTAACTGGTTATTCAGATGCAGATTATGCAGGTTGTAGAATTAATAGAAAGAGTACAACAGGAACCTGTCAATTTCTAGGAAACAAGCTTGTGTCCTGGTTCAGTAAAAAGCAAAATTCAGTTTCTACTTCTACAGCTGAAGCTGAATATATTGCTGCTGGAAGTTGCTTTGCACATATTTTATGGATGAAAAATCAATTGCTGGACTATGATTTGCAAGTTGAGAGGATTCCAATTTTCTGTGATAACACAAGTGCAATTGCCATCACTGAAAATCCAGTGCAGCATTCAAGGACAAAGCACATAGATATCAAGTACCATTTCATAAGGGAACATGTAATGAATGGTACTGTGGAACTACATTTTGTTCCAAGTGAGAAGCAACTTGCAGATATCTTTACCAAGCCACTGGATGAATCCACCTTTTCAAGGTTGGTAAGTGAGTTAGGTATGCTTAATTACTCTTAAATCTATCTGAGTTATTTTGCAAGTTGATATGCAGCCAGAAATTTAATTGATTTTTCAGTCTTGGATGAAATTTTGACTAAGTCAAAATTTATATTTCGACGGATGACCCTTATCCATCGAGTTTGGTCATCCGTCGATATACAAATTGTTAATAAAAATCAATTTCTTTTCTGGAATATTTTATGTCTCGACGGATAACAGTTTATCCTCATCCGTCAAATTGTCTTAATCTCAGCCTTTAATTCCCTATACATTATCCATCGAGTATACTTACAGTTTGTAAGCATTACACGACAGATAATGGGTGGAATTTTTACAGTTTATTTTTAAAACGGCTATTTTAGGCAATTTCTATTGGTTACTTTATTATTTTTATCAGTTATTTTTGAGATAGTATAAAAGCTTATTTCATTGCAATTGTTTTTCTTTTATCAATCTCAAATTCAACTGCTCTTATTTCATTCTCTCTCAAGCACTTACTCTCCTTCTCTTCAAGCTTTCATTCTCTAACAATGGCACCTATAGTAAAGATTATGTCTCAAACTGGGTTCATTTATGAGAAGAACAATTTCACTGCATTAGTCAATAAGGGTATTCAGCAATCAGAGGACTACCACAAGATGATGGACTTTGTGAAGAATTGCAAGATCAATTACGCCATGCTGGAATCACCCACAATCTTCTGTGAAGTTGTTGAAGAGATGTGGACCACTGCTATCTACAACTCTACTGACAAGACCATCACTCTAACCATCAAAGGTAAAGAATTATGTATCAATAGTGATGTGATAAAAGCATGTTTCAAAATACCTGATAACAATGTAACTTTACCACACAATGACACTGATATTATCAATATGCTTAATTCCATGCATTATGCACTTCCTACTTCTAAACTGAGTGATATTAGGAGAATGGGTCTTAGGAAGGAGTGGAGTTTCATGTGTGATGTAGTTACTAAGGTTTTCTCTGGAAAAATCAGTAATTTTGATTTAGTGAATATTTCCATGCTTAACATGCTATACATGCTAGTTACAGATAAATTTTACAATTTCAGTGACCTTGTCCTGTTTGAGTTAGGTTTTAAATTGGGTGAGTTAGCTAAAAGAGGCAAAAATGTGTATTATGCTAGATTTTTCATGTTATTGGCTAACCACCTTTGTGAAGAGATTGTGCTTGAGAACCCTAACAACAAATTGGATTGTTGGGATCAAGAGAGAAGACTCATTGCAGATTTGAACAGGGCCAATCATCACAAGGATGTGCCAATGTTCTACTTTCCTGTAATGCAGGCACCTCAGATAAGTGAGGTAAGTTCATCCATCCCTACAACTATTCCAACCTCCACAATTTCTTTGAATTCAGGAGTAGCTATGGCAACTGTACCAATGACCAAACAGTTGCCTACCAAAGCTGCCAAACCTACTACAATTTCCAAATCTAAATCAAAGAAAACCCCCTCTGGTATCTCTTAAAAGATGCCAGTTGAAAAATCCACAAAAGCAAAAGAGGGGAGTGTGAAGGAGGGAAAGTTAGGTGAGGGAAGAGGTGAACATGAAAGAAACCCCAAGAATAAGGTTGGAGAGTTGAGTGAATCCCAGCCTAGCCATACTGCAGTTTCCCAACAAACTGCAGTGCTTAAAAAGGATAAAAGCTCACTTCTAGCTGCATCCTCCCAAAAGGATGTAGTTATTAGACAAAGCGCTCAACCAAGAGCACGGGCCAAGAGGGTTAGGGACACAAGCTCACCATAAACTTATACAATAAAGAAGAAATATAAAACCTCTGAGGATGCACACGGTACACACACTGTGCAAATTGGTGTTAAAGACACAGTCACTGCACATTCTCAAGTTCAGTTCGATGTGGCTCCAATAAATGTGGAGTCACATCCAAAATCTCTAGTTATAGAAGCACCTCATACACCATACTCACCAACAAACTCTCTGGATGTGGATATGATAAACACATCAATTCCTGATTCCCCTTCTTTAACTCTGTTGGGGAAGCCAAAATCTAGTGCAAGTGAGCATCATCTTTTAGATGATTTGTTGGCTCACTTGCCAATTCTTTCAGAAACTAATGTGACATATGTGCCCAAAATATCTTCAATCAGCACAGAGTCAACAATAATTTCTCTTCCTAACTCATTCATTTCTACTCTCTCGACGGATATTGCTCATCCGTCGAGTAGTGATTGTATCCCGATAGATAAACCTAACAGCAGTTATCCGTCGGATATCATTACCACTCACTCGATGGATATCACTCATCCGTCTAGTATCTCTGCACAGCTTCAAACTTCAATTATTTCAAGTGCAGAAGATTTAGTGGTTGTACAGTCACTCTTAGGATTGAGAGAGGAGAGTGTCTTGAGTGAGAGGCTGGGTTGCTCCCAGGAAAAAGGAGAGGAAATGAGTGAAAATCTGCAATCCATTTCTTCAGGATTGGCAAAAGGGAATGAGAGGAGTCCCACCTTAGTAGGTGAAGGTGAGGGTGTGAGGGTGGGGAGCCAGGGTGAGACCCTGATGCAACAAAAGAGAGAACTTAAGAGAAAAGTAGGTACAGAGGGTATAAGGGTGGATCCAACCATTGTTCATTAGTCAATGATTGTGGATGATGCTGAAAAGGAAAGACAATTTCAGCAACATTATAAAGCTGTAATTGATAACATTTCCTTGGATGCTGACACTTTTACTCATCCTGTGTCAACCTATCAACTGTTGGCTGCTCAGGGCAGTGAGGAGGCAGAAAAGACTTTGAATCTAGTCCATACTTCAGAATCCCTACAAAGGGATAAAGGTGATGTCAATTTGATTCCTTCTACAGCTGGTGAGCCATCTGAGGAATTTGGAGTAAATTCTAATGATGATGACTCTATTTCATTTGATGGAAGCATGAACTTAGGGGGAGATGAAGGCCCAAGTTCTATTCCAGATCTACCTGAATGGGCATTGACAAAGGAGTCTACACCAGGACAATTCAATATATCCTTAGTCAAACAAATCATGTATATCCAAAAGGCCATTTAGAACACCTCAAATGCTGGTACCAAGGCTATTATTCAAGCTCACCTAGATTCTCTACATCTCATGAAGCTACAGCAATTAAGACAGAATCTGATTGTGGATGAACTCAAAAAGGATATAGCTGACTTGAAGACCTACAATTCTAAAAAGCTGGATTCAATCATGCCCTATGGTACCATGCAGGATCTATTACTGAGACTGAGAAGAGAATCAGATGCTGAAAAGAAGCTGGCCAAATTGGAGGACAGGGTTTAAGTTATTAAAAATTCTGTGGCCACCATTCTTCAAAATCAACAGTCTCAGACCAATCTTCTAATGCAACTGGCTAAAGCACAAGGCTTGACTCCTCAACTTGATGATAACAAAATGGGGGGGAAAGGACCAAGTGAGGGGGAGAAGCTTCAGATACAAATCACTAAGGTAATTGTGCCTTCAATTACTGTTTTAAAGCCACCAGTTGCAGATGGTATAGATTTGATTCAAACAGCAGCAGCCAACTTGAAAGCTGCTGAGAAAGAAAAGTTGAGTTTAGTCAACTGGGAGAAGATTGATGAGGAGATACAAAAGAAATTCCAACTTGTCAAGGAGCCAGTTAAGTCAGCCATCCATCACTCTCAAGTCAAGCAAATCAGTGTGAATGAGATGAGCATGAACTATCTGGAAAGAGGACAATCTTCCTGCATCAAGTCTCCAAAGGCTGAAATGATTCTTAAACCAAGGGCAAACTATTCAAAATCATCCTTGAAGAACCCCTTGGACACTGTGTATGAGACACCCAAGCCTGATGAGAAGAAGCTTCTCTCAAGATCAATTGCCTTCTATAAAGATCCAGCTGATTCAGCTTTAAAAAGAAGAATTGCTAAGATATTCAGAAATGGGAAGGAAATTTGTGTGGTAGCTGGACATCCACAATTTGCTCAAGAAAAGAGAGAAGAAAAAGCCAGATTGAAGTAGGAAAAGAAGCAAGCTTGATATACCCGGCATTTCTGTGTAATATTAATTGTAAATTAAGGTTTAAAATTGTAAATATATGCAACTATTGTATGCTTGTGTGAATGAGAACTCTGCGTCTTAAATTTTCGTTATGAGGTATATGAATTTTCAAAGCAAAAGTTTATTTATTTCTTTCATTTTTGATTTATAAGGAAGATTTTAAACCTTGAATAAATTTCTCTTTAAAAGTTATTTTGTTCACAAATTTCAAAAGTAGTTTTATAAAATTTCTAAAAATCCAAATTATTTTATGGTATAAATTTTATAATTTTTGAACTTGTGTTTTATTTTACAAAAATAAATCTTTATAAATGTTAATTGTTATAATTAGCAAATTACATAGTTGTACTTGCATGCAAATCCTTTCTATTCAATGCAAAAGGGCTAAAGAGACAATTACCACCCCACTAACTCTTATTTTTCTAGCCAAATTGCTCCTTTACCCTTGCATGCAAAATGATCCAAGTATAAGTGGAAGGGTAGTCATGTCAATTCCTATTCCCACTCACATTTGTCAAAACAAAAACCATAAAACAAGTAAAAGACATGATCATTTCACACATCACCCACACCACACTCTTTCTTCTCTCCCTCCTCTCTCTTACTTTCGGCTCCTACCCCCTCACTCTCGGCTTTTCAGCCGAAACCACCCCCTCCCCATTTTCTTTCTTTCTCAATCAAGTTCCCACCTCCTACACAAGTAAATGTTACTTCCCATACCATGATCACATATATTTCAAAGAGTTTTGAGTAGAAAGTTTAAGTTTTAAGGTTGCATGTTAAGGTTTTTGTTGAAACTCAAAGTACAACCTTGATTCTTGTGAGTTTAAGGTTGTTTTTGAGAGGACTACAAGGAATGGTGAAGTGCCAATTCTTGAGAAGGAAACTCTTGATGTTAAATGGCCATTCCCTTCAATTTCATTCGGCCATGACCATAGGGGAGCCGAATGAATGGTTCTTGAGACCATTCTTGTTGCTTTGTTCAATTTTTGCATGTTTATGTGATAATGGCTTGAATTTTTTAGTAAAAATTTGATGAAACTCCTTGCATGCTAAGTGATCATCTAGATATAGCTCATGCTAGGCTTACATGTAAATTTCTTGATAAAATATATTTAGAAAACATGTTGTTTGGCTTGCAAAACTCGAAGACATGCATGCATGTGGATTTCACTTAGAATGTTATAAGATTTTGATCATTTGGAAAGATTTTATTAGTAAGCTTTAATTTCAGTAGGAATAATGTGTTAATATTGATTAATTCTTCTTGATGCATGGTAATAAGTCGTGTATATCTTTTATAAAATTCATAACTTGTTATTTCAAAAACTTGATGATTCGTGAGTTATGAAATGTGGTTTCTTTTGTTTTGCCGTGATTGCACCTTAGGTAAGGATGATCTCCACCAAGATAATTTTGAGTATAAGTGAGTTAGTTTAGTAGATCACCATGTTTAAGTCTTGGTTTGGGTGTTGGGTTATTGGTGGTTGAGTTTGTCAAGTCAAAACCTTGGAGAAAGGAGAGTTATAATTTCTGCAGAAAAACAGTTTAGTACCCTGAGGTTTAGAGTGAGTTTTGACCATGTCATTGATGTGCACTTTGAGACCCAAGCCACCAAAAGTTATTATTGGGAGTATATGAAAGGTTTTAGGTGTTGGTTGGAGGTTTGCATGTCATTTGGTTAGGTGCACAAGTAGAATAACAAAATCTGTCCAGCAGGGGACAGTTTTGTTGCAACTTAGAAATAGGGAGATTTGACCATGTCATGGGTATGCCCTCATTAGGCCCTGTCGGGCCTTAGTTAGAGGGAGTTTCAGAGAAGTTTTTCCAACCATATTTCATAGGATATGAGTTAGAACCATGTGTCACAAGTTAATTCAAGTTAGGGTATTTTCTGCCCAGGAAAACAGGGGAACCATGGACTTTGAGCTTAGGCCCAAGAAGGCCCAAGCCAGGCCCTTGAGCCACATCAAGTTTAGGAGATGCCCTTAGGTCAGGAGAGTCTTGTGTAAGAGTTTTGAAGGAAAAACTATAGTTTAAGGGTGTCAAATGCACTCAAGAAACCATAGATGTCATTCTGAAATTTACACCAGTGAACATTTTCACTCATCACATAGTTTTAGAATACTTCGGAGTGAGGTCTTGGTTAACCACCATAGTTTTAAGATAGTATAAGGTCAGTAGAATAAAAGGCATAAGTGAGGATCAATAGGTCTTGGATAGTTTAGTAAAGGCACATCGAGTTAGGAGGCCAAAATTAGAAGACTTTGTCTAGTTTAGCGACCAAGTGACTTAAGTTGGGGGATCGAGATCATCCAAGCCTAGTGTTGTATTATGGTGTATATGGTGTTATTTGGTATTAATATATGATATGTGATTATGTGGCTATGTGTGTGCAATTATAAATTAAAGGTGAATATAAATTAAGTTCATATAGGCCTAAGTGCCATCCGAGTTTAAATTCGGGTTGTAAATAGGTTAAGTTGGTGAGAATATATTATAATGAGGATTATTATTATTTATGTAGGATCTCGAGACGAGGGAAAATTTGACATAAAGGTCGAGTGAAGCTCCAGTTGCTCCTACCAGTGAGACCAGACCAGCCTTTCTCAAGGCAAGTGATTCAACTTGACCTTCATATTTACTGCTAATAGTTCATACATTGTTGCAACTATCCTGTGTTATTTGATATATTAAATCAAGAGTAACTTATGTTTATCTTTGAATTATATAAAAATTCCATGAACCCTCGAGTACGTATTGCAAAGTGGTCTTATCATGATTGTATATTAAAGTAATTCGAATGCCTGGATAAAAGAAAGGGTGGTTATAACCCTTGGTTGATTCTCTTGATTAATATGCTGATGATTCCTAAGTATTGATATCTCATCCTGATACTTGAACCCCTATAGAACATTACCTTGAACCCTAAAAGCCAGATATTTATCAAAGTGATTCCTCATTGATTGATACCCCTCTTTCTTATCCTGAAGCTTGACAATTCTGATATATCCTGAGTTAAAGATCATTTCTGCATACCTTAACACCCTTAGTATTCATGAAGCTTATCTTCTTGATGATCCAGCACTTGAACCTTGATGAGAAACCATTGCTTAAAGCCCAATTTGGCATTACCCTTTATAATATCCAATAGCCTCACTAAATCCCCTTGTCCAATCTTTGATATATGAAAACCATTCAGTTACTTTAATAGAGTATAGTTTTGTGAATCATGGCCCTGAGATTTAGTACCATATTTCCCGTGTTTCGAGTTGATCTATAATCCCTTGATAAAAAAAATGTTTACTGTAAAAGAGATTTTGTTATAAATCGGCATCAGTTTTTGAAATAAATAAAATGTGGGTTTCACTCCCAAAGGGGGATAAATGTTTTCTTTGAATAGTGGATCTGGACTGAGACGCGAGTCCTTTCCACACTTATATTAGGCTTAAAAGTTGCCTAGGGATTCCCATTAATGTTTTAGAACCCAGCGAGGTTCGAGATTACTTCGCGGCTGATCACCGGCTGTAATCCGTAGCGTCGTAAAATAATTTTGATTAAGATATGTTTTTTTTGATACCAACAAAATGATGCCATCACCCAAAGTTTTATCTCTCATTATCATTGGTCATGTCCTCCCATTGACATTCTTTATTATATATCTCGATTTATGTTTTGTATCATATTATTTAGCACTTGTTGAGCATTTGGCTCACTCCTTGCTTTACCCTGATATTACAGCTAGCAGCTATGGTTAGATTCAAGCAAACTGCCCGTAAGACCTGTGATGCTGATGCCTATGTTCGAGCTCAGGTAGAATAAGTAATAGTAGTTTGTGTGAGGACTCGATATTTAAAATCAGTTGTATTAGATGGTAGTGTTGGGCTGTTCCAAACCCTAAACTGTAAGATCTTGGATTTGGGTATGTTTATTTATTATTAAATATTGTAATAGTTATATTTAATTTTCTGTTTAAGTTGGGGTGTGACAAAGCTGCTCTAGATGCAAAGAAGACTAAAAAAAAGAAAGTGCAGATTGCTATCTTGGCCAAGCTACAGGCTGTGAATTCATCTCAACAAATTCCCTCTCAACCATCTGAAGCTACTGAATCAAGGAAGCAAGTTGAAGAACAGAAGAAATCTCCAAGAAAGAAAGAATTGTCTTAAAGAACAAAAAGGAAACTGGATATTGTTGACAAGGAATTGGAAGATCAATTTCCTAAGGAACCCACACCAGCTACAACTCAAGCATCAAAGCCCTCTGTGGTATTTGAAGATATAAGGGCGGTGGATCCCTACAGGAATATTCATGGTGAACCTATTGTGCCCAAAGATGAGCCAATAGAATGGGATAACATACCAATTCCTGACTTCAATCTACCAATCCTTAGCAAGCCAAAATGGACAAAGTCAAGGGCAGTCAAGAAAGTGAAGCTGTCACCTCTCAAATCCAAATCTGTAGTTAAAGCTCAACCCAAAGTCAACAAGGGTGACTACTTGTACTTGTGTGACATCAAAGAATTTTCTAATCTAAACCTCTATCTGGATGAACTGGATGAAGTGAGGGGAATTGATGCATACAGAAACCTACCTGAAAGGTTAGTGTTCAAGTACAAAGAAGGAAGGGAGATTCAGTGGCCACTTCACAGGATTCTTCAAGAGAGCCAAGCTGTACTGATTAAAGTTTATTCATCCTTCAAGAAGAACTTTGGATTCAATGTCACTGCAAGAAGACTAGTATTGAAGAAGATTGAAGAACTAAGGAGTGTTAGAGCTAAAGATGCACTCCCAAAGACTCTAATCATCCCATACACAGGGGAAGAGTGCATCTAAGGCCCTACTGGCTGATGGAGTTCATGGATGACAAAGGTATGAGAAGATTCTTCAGATTAGAAGACCAATTGAGCATCTCTAGCAATGAGACTCTCTTGGAAATGCAAGGAAAGCTGAATCTCTCAGAATATGATGAACTGGAATTCCACAGGCAGCTCCAAAATCAGATAGGTGAAAATAACAGAAAGCTTGGAAGAAGATCCAGACCTTCAAGGAACTAGAAAAATCTGCTCAGGCTAGAGGAGCATCTTGAAAATGACTGTGAGCCAAACTTTGTACATTTTGATTAATTGAAGCACTTTCAGTATTATCTACTTTTCTTTAAAGCTGTATGTTTAGGATGTTTTGTTATCATCAAGTATCTCCTAATTTATGGCTACAATTCCAGTAGACATAAATTGGGGGAGATTGTTGTGCATATGTTGTGTACTTGATGATTTCACAAACAAAACACCTAAGTAGATTTTACTTAGTGAAATAATGTAGCACTCAACGGATAAGAATTTTAGTCCCGACGGATAAATCTTTATAGTCCCGACGGATAATGATTTATTATCCATCGAGTGAGTAGCTTATGTAATAATGAGACTGTAGCACATTTCTGCATACACCTTTGTATAGATTCTGTAGTAGCATATAAGTCATGTTGACTTTAACTAGATATGCAGAATAGGTTGATTAATTGTACATAGATGATGTCTTGTAATTCTGCATAAGTGAAATGAAGTCAAGTGCCTGATTGCTACCTGACGGATAATCTACAAAGCACCCGACAGATGATCAACAATCCAACGGATGATCATTAACTCGACGGATGATCATGAACCTAACGGATAAAGAATTCAAACATCAGTTGACAGTGACAACTGGTCACATCCATCGAGATGTATGCAAACGGAATGATGAAGCCTATTAACTGGGTAATAGAGAACAAAGTAACAAAGCATAAAAACTGATAGTTTTATAATGATTCTATCTTTTGAATTTGTAATCTTGGTAATATATAAACCAAGAAGTAGTAAATAGAAACTAAGATCTGAAATACAAAAAGTGAGAAACATTTGTAAGCAGAATTATTGGCATTTCTCTTATTTCACTTATTGGAATTTATCTCAATTGTGTGAAGTGCTTCACAGATTTTTCTGAATTTACAATTGGACCAAATTTCTTCTCCATTCTTGCATCAAGCTTCTTCATTTGTTCTTTCAGCTTGAGTTCAGCTGCTGCTATGTTGATCAAGTCAATATTGTCTAACACTGGTGGCTTTGAGAAAGTAATGTCTAGAATAATTACTTTATTGACTTGAATGTGCACATCATTTTCCCCTTACTAACTTCGACAATTACATCCTTCTCCCCCTTTTTGTTATCATCAAGTTGAGCAGGGTTGGAAGTTTGAGCAGCCACCAGTTGCTGTAGCAGATGAGTTTGAGTTATGGATTGGAAAGAATTTGAGCAACTGAGTTCTCCATTTTTGTCAGCCTTGAACCCAAATCCTAAACTTTCCAATTAAAGTCATAATCTTTCCTGATATTTTGATTTAAGCTAGTCATGGTAGAATTAGGCAGTTTGGCATCCAATCTCTTATAGATATCCTTCTTGACTCGTGCAATATCATGATTCAGTACATTTACAGTTTGATTATGTTGGAGAGCTTGAATTTTGTGTAATTATAGGGACTCTAGATGTGCTTGTAGAAGAATCTTCGTGCTGGCATTGTTGGTGGCTTGAATGGCAGCTTGAGTTTGATGAATAAGTTTGAACAAGGTGCCTTTGAAGTGATGATAGTTGTAGTCCTTTGTAAACATCCAATATAGAGTTTCTACTTCTCCCCCTATGTTCCTGCCTACCTCTTCAGCATCCTCTCTAAGAGACTCATCACCAATAGAACCACCAGAGGCACCAGAAGGATAGTCAAGATCATCACCAGCTGTAGAAGGTAGTGAATTGATTACATCATTTTCCATTAGCATAGAAGCTATAGTGTGCACCATGTTTAAAGTCCTCTTAGCAGACTCATTGCCCTGTCCAGCTAGAAATTGATATACTGGAACAGGATGAGTAAATGACTCAGCATCAAAAGAAACAGAATCTAAAATAGCTTGACATTCTTGCTGAAATAGTTGCTTCTTTTCTGCATCACTGACATCCTTTAACTCACTAGCATTGGGCTCTTCCCATTCTTCTATACATTCTTTCTATCAGTATCTCTTTTTTGTTACATCAAGGGCTCCCCTCGGCTCTCCAACCTCACACCCTCACCTTCACATCTAAGGTGGGACTCCTCTCACTCACTTTTGCCATGATGAAAGAAATATCATGCAATTGTTCACTCTTTTCCTCTCCTTTTGCCTGAGACCAACCCAGTCTCTCACTCAAGTAACTCTCTTCCCTAAGTCCTAAGAGTGATTGAACAACCACTAAGTCTACACTGGTAACATATTTGGAAATTTCAAGCTGTGTAGAGACTTCCAACGGATGAGAGACATCTATCGAAATATTATGAATGTTGACAGATAATTGCTGTAAAGCTTATCCGTCGAGAGACAATCACTTGTTGATGGAAGAGAAATATCCGTCAAGAGAGTAGAAATGATAGAGTTAGGAGTTGAAATTACTGTAGAATATGTGGTGATCGATTTGAGATTGTGCACAGATTTCTCAGTAGCTTCAGAAAGAAATGGCAAGTCAGCCAACAAATCATCAATGAAATGATTCTCACTTGCTTTAGATTTGGGCCCCTCTACGAGTTTCAAAGATGGAGAATCGGGATTTGATGTGTTTATCATGTCCATATCCAGTGAGTTTGTGGGAGAATTATGCGTGTGAGGAGTTTTAATATGAGTGATTTTGGTTGTGACTAGACATTTATTGGAGCCACATCAACCTGACTTTGTGATGGTGCAGTAACTGAGTCTTTGAATGTAGTTGGCATTGTGTGTGCACCATGTGACTCCCCCATTAGTTTAGATTTCTTTTTTCTGATATAAGTTTGAGATTGGTCTGTATCCCTTCCCCTTTTCGCATTGCTCTTGGTTGAGAGCTTGTTTCAATAGTCACTTCCTTTTGGGAGGATGCAACTAGCAATGAGCTAATTTCCTTATTAAGCACTGCATTTTGTTGGGAAACTGCAGTGTGGATAGCTTAGGTCACACAAACCTCACTCTCCTTATCCTTAGGGTTTCTTTGATTTTCACCATGTCCCTCATCTTCCTCACCACCCTTCACACTCCCCTCTTGTATTTTAGTAGGTTTTAAAACTAGTTTCTTTTGAGAGGAACTAGTGTGGTGTTTCTTCGACTTGGATTTTGAATTTTTGGATTTTGTGGCTTTGGTAGGCATCTGTTTGGTCACTGTCATAGATGACATAGACATAGTGGTTTGAAAAGAAACTTGAGGGTTGGAAATAGTAGAGACAGAAACAGTTACCTCACTTACCTGAGGTGCCTCCATGATTGGCAGATAGTTGAGAGGTACCTCACCTACATTAAAATTTTTAATCTTTCCTGAAAATGCCTTAATAAAAGAGTCACAGAGAAAGCTCCAATCTTTTCTAAGGCTCATTCTCCTAATCTCACCTAATTTGGAAGGATTGAGAGAATAACCCATAGACACAAGCATGATGCTCACATCTGTGTCTGTGTCTGGAACATTTGTATTGTTTTCAAGCAAGTGAAAGCATGCTTGTATTTCATCACAATTAATACAATAATCATTACCTTTCAGAGGGAAGGAAATGGTCTTATCTTTACAGTGATACACAGCAGTAGTCCAAATCTCCTCCATACCTTCACAGTAGATAACTGGAGATTCCAACATTGTATAGCTTAGTTTGCAACTTCGAATGAAGTCCATCATCTTGTGATAGTCCTTAGAAGCAGCAATATCTTTGTTCACCAGTGCTACAAAGTTGTTCTTCTCATAAAAAATCTAGATTGAGACATAATTTTGACTACAAATGCCATTTTTGTGATTTTAAGCACTTACAGAGAAAAGGGTTTTATTTTGCAGACGAAGAGAGTAAAATTGCTTTGAGAAAGATAAAAGTAAAATGAGAAATGAAAGGGGGCTGTTATACTTTCTAAAAAATTATAAAAGCACAATAAAATGAGAAATTATAAAATCAAAATAAAATGAGAAATTGAAAAGCACAATAAAGTACCCAATGAAATTTGCCCAAAATAGTCGTTTAAAAATGAAATGAACTGTAGAAACTATAGAGATTATCCATCGACATATACTTACATACTATTAGTAAATTCGACGGATAAGGTATAGAATTAGCGGCTATGATTAAAGCAATTCAACGAATATATATTAAACAGATATCCGTCTAGATAAAAAGTACCCAGAAAAATATTTGATTTTCAACAGATAATAAAATTTAACGGATATTAACTTTTAACGAATAATGAAGATCCGTCGAGATGTAAATTTTGACTTAGCCAAAATTTCATCTTTTTAGGAAAATCAAATTTGTTTCTAGCTCTATTACAAGTTTCTTAGACATCAAAAGAATTTAGGAGTAATTAAGCATACCTAACTCACTTACCAACCTTGTGAAAGTTAACTCATTAAGTGGTTTGGTAAAGATGTCTGCAAGTTGCTTCTCACTTAGAAGAAAATGAAGTTCCACTGCGCCATTCATGACATGTTCTTGAATGAAGTGGGACTTGATGTCAATGTGTTTGGTCCTTGAATACTACACATGATTTTCAGTAATAGCAATGGCACTTGTGTTGTCTCAGAAAATTGGGATCT
Organism: Apium graveolens; assembly: GCF_009905375.1. Classification (NCBI taxonomy): domain Eukaryota; kingdom Viridiplantae; phylum Streptophyta; class Magnoliopsida; order Apiales; family Apiaceae; genus Apium; species Apium graveolens. Next base: position 173,542,012 of record NC_133648.1, on the reverse strand, counting down.
TGTCCACAAGTAGACCATAGTCCAATAGTTGATTCTTCATCCATAAAATCTGTGCACAACAACTACCAACAGTAATATATTCAGCCTCAGCTGTAGAAGTAGAAATATCATTTTTTTTCTTACTAAACCAGGACACTAGCTTGTTTCCTAGAAATTGACAGGTTCCTGTTGTACTTTATCTATCTATTTCATAACCTGCATAATCTGCATCTGAATAACCAATTAGATCGAAACCAGAATCTCTAGGAGACCAAATACCAAGTTTTGGTGTTCCTTTGAGATATCTGAAAATTCTCTTTATAGCTACTAAACGTGATTCTCTAGGATCAGTTTGAAATCTAGCACAAAGACAAGTAGCAAACATTTTATCTGGCATACTAGCTGTTAAATATAAAAGTGAGCCAACCATGCCTGTATAACTTGAAATGTCCACAGACTTTTCAGTAGTGTTCAATTCAAGTTTAGTGGCAGTGGCCATTAGAGTTTTTGCTGATAGGCAATCTATTAAGTCAAACTTCTTTAAAAAGATAATAAATATATTTGGGTTGATTAATGAATATTCCATCACTAACTTGCTTAACTTGTAAACCAAGAAAGTAAGTTAGTTATTCTATCATGCTCATTTTATACTTACTTTGCATCAATTTAGAAAACTTCTTGCAAAGTTTCTCATTTGTAGAGACAAATATAATATCATCTACATAAATCTGAACAAGTATACTAGAGCCATTAATATTTCTAAGGAAAAGAGTTTTGTCAATAGTACCTCTTCTGAAATGATTTTCTAAAAGAAACTTTGAGAAAGTCATACCAGGCTCTGGGTGCTTGCTTCAATCCATAAAGTGCTTTCAAAAGATAGTAGACATAATCTAGAAAGTTAGGGTCTTCAAAACCAGGAGGCTGACTAACATAGACTTCCTCCTCCAAATCTCCATTCAGAAATGCATTTTTAACATTCATTTGATAGACCTTGAAATTGGCATGGGCTGCATAGGCTAGAAAGATTCCGATGGCTTCAAATCTTGTAAAAGGAGCAAAGGTGTCATTAAAATATATTACTTCTTGTTGACAATAGCCCTTAGCAACCAATCTAGCTTTGTTCCTGACTACTATGCCATTTTCATTTATCTTGATCCTGAATACCCATTTGGTGTCAATAGGTTTTTTTGCCTTTATGTTTGGGTACCAGCTTCCATACTTTATTCCTTTAAAACTGGTTTAGCTCTTCTTACATAGCTAAAAGCCAATCAGGATCCAACAAAGCTTATTCTACACTCTTTAGCTCTTCTGTGATAAGAAGTTGTTGTATAAACATTCTTTTTGAGTTGCTTTTCTTATTTGCACTCTTGAAGATGCATCGTCGGTAATTAGTTCAAATGGGTGATCTCTAGTCCATTTCTTTTGTTGTGGTAGATTAGCTCTAGATGAAAAGGCCTCAAACTTGTTTTGATGTGTGATTGAGTTTTGATTAGAAAAAACTCCCCCTGAGTTTATGGATCTTTGACTTGAAGTTGTGGTCCATTCTGTGTATGATCTATATTGACTTTCAACTCCTATTGATGGCTCAACAGATGTTGATCTTTGCCTTTAGACGGATGATGCACTTTATCTTTCGACGGATGTAGAATTATGTGCTTCATTTGTTGCTGACTTTTCCGTATTATCCTTAGAGATTATTTCTTGATCACTTTCATCGTCACTATCATCACAGTTCATCTCAACATTGTAAAATTTGAGGCTTTCATGGAAACTTTCATCTTGCAGTCTTTCAATCTTCTTATCATCAAACACAACATGTAAAAATTCCATAACAATGTTGGTTCTGAGATAGTAGAATCTGTATGCTTTTCCAACTGCATACCCAACAAAAATACCTTCATCTGCTTTGGCATTAAAGTTTTCATGATACTCAGTTTGATTCCTTAGAATATAACATTTGCAGCCAAAGACATGAAGAAAGTTTAGTGTTGGCTTCCTGTTCTTGAATAATTGATAAGGAGTCATGCATTTTGCTTGATTGACTAAAGAAATATTCTGAGTGTAGCATGCAGTATTTACAGCTTCTGTCCAAAAGTAAGTTGGTAACTTTGATTTTTCTAGTAGTTTCCTTGCAGATTCAATAAGAGATATGTTCCTTCCTTCCATCACTCTATTTTGTTGTGGTTCCTTGGTGCTGAAAACTCATAGATGATCCCTTTTTCTTCACAAAAGAACCTCATTACAGAATTCTTGAACTCAGTTCCATTCTCCTCCTAATTCTTCTAACTTTGAGATCAGGACGGTTCTTGACTTGCCTTTTATGATTGATAATGATTTCACTAGCTCCATCTTTTGATTTTAGGAAATATGTCCATGTGAACTTTGAGTAATCATCCACAATCATTAGGCAATATCTTTTTTGTGAGATTGACAACACATTGACTGGTCCAAACAAACCCATGTGCAATAATGGTAGTGGTTCTTCAATTGTATGTTCAAGTTTCTTTTTGAATGATGCCTTGATTTGTTTTCCTTTCTGACAGACATCACATAGTCCATCCTTTGAGAACTCAACTTGAGGAATGTCTCTTACAAGATCTTTCCTGACTAATTCATTCATTATCTTGAAGTTCAGATGGGAAATTGTTTTTGTGCCACAACCAACTTTCATCTTGACTTGCTTTGCTGAAAAGAAAAGTAATATAATTTGCAGTTGATGAGTTGAATTTATCTAGATACACATTTCCTTTTCTCACTCTAGTGAGAACCACTTTGTTGTTCTTTTTGTTTGTAATAACACAGGCTTCTGAGTTGAATGTTACTGAGTTGCCCTTTTCACAAAGCTGACTGACACTCAAAAGATTGTGTTTGAGTCCATTTACTAGAGCAACTTTTTCAATAATGACATTATCTTTAGAAATTAAGCCATATCCCACAGTATACCCTTTGATGTCATCTCCAAAAGTAATACTTGGGCCAGCTCTCTCCTTAAACTTAGTGAGCAGGGTAGAATCTCCAGTCATGTACCTTGAGAAACCGCTATCCAGATACCAAAATTTCCTTCTGTTTCCCTGCACACATCAAAATCAAATCAACTTGATTTTGGTACCCAAGTTTTCTTGGGTCGTGCCTTTTTAGCATTCTTTTTAGGTTTCTTAGGCTTGTCGTTATTTGACTTAGGTGATTGAGATTCAACCTTGGTCATTAGAGTAGGGCTTTGAGAACCATTCATAATTGTAGAATTATCATACAAAAGTTGGTTAACATGAAATGACATATTATGTGCAAACATGTTATTCCAGTATGGCATGCTAAATGGCATTTGAGGCACACTGAATGCAGCATACTAAGGATTCTGTGAAAATGGCAATTAGCAAATTGTGCATTCAAATTTTGTGTAGTCATAACATTCATAGGCACTGTGGGCAGGTTGGGAAATGAGAGAGGTGTAGACATAGGTGCAGGCATAGTAGATTCGCAATTACCAGACAAATGATTAACACTACCACACTTAACACAAATTTTTTAGGTGCATATTTATCAGATGTGTAGTTATTTTTGTTAATTCCTACTTTCCCATTCTAGTTATTTTTATTTTTGAATTTTGCCTTAACCTCAATTTTCTCCAATCTGTCATTCAGTTGCTTCATTGATAAGTGACCCACATTCTGTTCTCCTTGACTTGACTTTTTTCTCCTGTAATAAAGTTCTTGGAAACTGATTCATATTTCTCATTAAGTTTAGACATCTTGGCTTTGCTAATTGGTTTTCTTTTATTCGACAGATGTGGTTCCTTTTTATCTCTCGACGAATAATCTTCATTATCCGTTGAATCCACATCCGTTGAAAATCCTTCTGCCAAAACATGATCCATTTTATCCTTGCTCTTTTTCCAGGATTCTTCACCGAATGATTCTATACCTTGAACTTTAGCAATTTGGGTATGTAAATCTGTTAGTCCCTTAACAATATAGCAAGAATTACAGAAGGGGGGTTGAATGGAATTCTTGAACCTTTTTCTCGAAATAAAAATGTTCAACTCGAATATAGATATAATATTTTGATTAGCACAATACGGAATAGAAACTTAATTGAATCAAAACATAAGTAATTAAAAACAAGAGTCTTTAAAAATTTTCAGGTGGATTTAAACAATTCCACCAGAGATATATATTATATATCGAGAGGACTCTGTGTGCAAGAATGCTCACAGCTGCTTACAAATTGAACTGCTGAGAATACAAGGAAATGCTAAGGATTTTGCTTACAAAGATTTCTCTATTTTTGTGTTTCTCAACCTTTTTCTATTTGCTACGTTCTTGGTTTATATATTACCAAAATTACAAAGTCAAAAAGACTGAATAAATATAAAAACTACCAGTCTTAAGCTTTGCTACTTTTGTTCCTCTATTACCCAGTTAATGGGCTTCCACAGTAGATTTGTATACATCTCGACGGTTGTGCTCAACTTTCACTGTTCAACTGCTGTTTGAATTCTTTATATATTCATCCGTTGGATTTTATGAACATATGTTGGATATATGATCATCCGTCGACTTTCTGAACATCCGTTGATGGCTTCATTGATCATCCATCGGCTGCTATGCTAAACATCCGTTGATAGTCATTTGATCATCCATCGATGGCTTTGTTAATCATCCGTCGGTAGCTATTTTGGCACTTGACTTCATTTCACTTATGCAGAATTACAAGACATCATTTATATACAATTAATCAACCTACTCTGCATATCTAGTTAAAGTCAACATGACTTATAGGCTACTACAGAATCTATACAAATATGTATATAGAACTGTGCTGCAGACTTATTATTACATAAGTTACTCACTCGATGGATAATAAGTTAACATCCGTCGGGACTATAATGAGTTATCCGTCGGGACTATAATTCTTATCCGTCGAGTGCTACATTATTTCACTAAGTAAAATTTACTTAGATGTTTTATTTATGAAATCATCAATTACACAACATATGCACAACAATCTCCCCCAATTTATGTCTACTGGAATTGTAGCCATAAATTAAGAGATACTTGATGATAACAAAACAACCTAAACATATAGCTTTAAAGATAAGTAGATAATACTGAAAGTGCTTCAAATAATCAAAATGTACAAGGTTTGGATCACAGTCATTTTCAAGATGCTCCTCTAGCCTGAGCAGATTTCTCTAGTTTCTTGAAGGTCTGGTTCTTCTTCCAAGCTTTCTGTTGTTTTTATTAATCTGATTTTGGAGCTGCCTGTGGAATTCCAGTTCATCAGATTCTGAGAAATCTAGCTTTTCTTGCATTTCCAAGAGAGTCTCATTGCTAGAGATACTCAATTGGTCTTCTAATCTGAAGAATCTTCTCACACCTTTGTCATCTATGAACTCCATCAGCCAGTAGGGCCTTAGATGCACTCTTCTCCCTATGTATGGGATGATTAGAGTCTTTGGGAGTGCATCTTTAGCTCTAATACTCCTTAGTTCTTCTATCTTCTTCAATACTAGTCTTCTTACAGTTACATTGAACCCAAAGTTCTTCTTGAAGGATGAATAAACTTTAATCAGAACAGCTTGTCTCTCTTGAAGAATCCTGTGAAGAGGCCACACAATCTCCTTTCCTCCTTTGTACTTGAACACTAACCTTTCAAGTAGGTTCCTGTATGCATCAATTCCCCTCGCTTGATCCAGTTCATCCAGATAGAGGTTTAGATCTGAAAATTCTTTGATGTCACACAAGTACAAGTAGTCTCCCTTGTTGACTTTGGGTTGAGCTTTAACTACTGACTTGGATTTGAGAGGTGACAGCTTCACTTTCTTGACTGCCCTTGACTTTGTCCTTTTTGGCTTGCTCAGGATTGGTAAGCTGAAGTCAGGAATTGGTATGTTATCGCACTCTATTGTCTCATCCTTTGGCATAATAGTTCACCATGAATATTCTTGTAGGGATCCACCACCCTTATGTCTTCAAATACCACAGAGGGCTTTGATGCTTGAGTTGTAGCTGGTGTGGGTTCATGCTCATCTCATTCACACTGATTTGCTTGACTTGAGAGTGATGGATGGCTGACTTAACTGGCTCCTTGACAAGTTCAAACTTTTTCTGTATCTCCTCATCAATCTTCTCCCAGTTGATCAAACTCAACTTTTCTTTCTCAACAACTTTCAAATTTGCTGCTGCTTGAATCAGATCTATGCCATCTGCAACTGGTGGTTTGGAGATAGTAATTGAAGGTACAATTACTTTGCTGATTTGTACTTGAAGTTTCTCCCCCTCACTTGGTCCTTTCTCCCCCTTACTTGATTCTCTCTCCCCCTTTTTGTTATCAACAAGTTGAGGAGTTAGGCCTTGTGCTTTAGCCAGTTGCATGAGAAGATTTGTCTGATTCTGTTGATTTTGAAGAAGGATAGCCACTGAATTCTCAATAACTTGAACTCTGTCTTCCAGCTTGGCCAGCTTCTTTTCAGAATCTGATTCTCTCCTCAATCTTAGCAATAGATCTTGCATGGTACCATATGGCATGACTGAATCCAGCTTCTCAGAATTATAGGTCTACAAGTCAGCTATATCCTTTTTGAGTTCATCCACACTTAGATTCTGTCTTAACTGCTGGATCTTCATGAGATGTAGAGAGTCTAGGTGAGCTTGAAGAATAGCCTTGGTACCAGCATCTGAAGTTTCCTGAAGGGCCTTTTGAATAGCCATAACTTGCTTAACCAAGGATACACCAAATTGTCCTGGTGTTAATTCCTTTGTCCATGCCCATTCAGGTAAATCTGAAACAGAACTTGGGCCTTCATATCCCCCTAAGTTCATGCTTCCATCCAAAGAAACAGAGTCATCATCATTAGAATTTACTTCAAATTCTTCAGATGGCTCACCAGCTTGGGAAGGCATCCTATTGACAACAGCTTTATCTCTTTGAAGAGATTCTGAGGTGTGTACTAAGTTCAAAGTCTGTTCTGCCTCCACATTGCCCTGAGCAGCCAGCAATTGATAGGCTGACACAGGATGAGTAAAAGTGTCAGCACCCAAGGAAATGTTATCAATTACAGCTTTGTAATGTTGTTGGAATTGTCTTTCCTTTTCAGCATCATCCACAATCATTGACTCACTAGCAATGGCTGGAACCACCCTTATTTCTCCTGTACATGCTTTTCTCTCAAAATCTCTCTTTTGTTGCATCAGGGTCTCACCCTGGCTCCCCACCCTCACACCCTCACCTTCACCTACTAAGGTGGGACTCCTCTCACTCACTTTTGCCAATCCTGAATAAATGGATTGCTGATTTTCACTCTTTTCCTCTCCTTTTGCCTGGGAGCAACCCAGCCTCTCACTCAATACACTCTCCTCTCTCAGTCCTAAGAGTGACTGTACAACCACTAAATCTTCTGCACTTGAAATAATTGAAGTTTGAAGTTGTGCAGAGATACTCGATGGATAAGTGATATCCGTCGAGTGAGTGGTAATGCTATCCGACGGATAACTGCTGTTAAGCTTATCCGTCAGGATACAATCACTACTCGACGGATGAACAATATCCATCGAGAGAGTAGAAATGAATAAGGTGGGAAGAGAAACTATTGTTGACTCTGTGTTGATTGAAGATATTTGCGGCACAGATGTCACAATAGAATCTGAAAGAATTGACAAGTGAGCCAACAAATCATCTAAAAGATGATGCTCACTTGCACTGGATTTTGGCTTCCCCAACAGAGTTAAAGAAGGGGAATCAGGAATTGAAGTGTTTATCATATCCACTTCCAGAGAGTTTGTTGGTGAGTAGGGTGTTTCAGATGCTTCTATTATTAGAGATTTTGGCTGTGACTCCACATTTATTGGAGCCACATCAAACTGAATTTGAGAGAGTGCAGGGACTGTGTCTTTAGCACCAGTTTGCACTGTGTGTGTGCCCTGTGCATCCCCAGAGGTTTTAGATTTCTTCTTTCTTGTGTAAGTTTGGGCTGAGCTTGTGTCCCTAACCCTTTTGGCCCGTGCTCTTGGCTGAGAGCTATGTTCAATAACTGCATCCTTTTGGGAGGATGTAGCTAGAAGTGAGCTTTTATCCTTTTTAAGCACTGTAGTTTGTTGGGAAACTGCAGTGTGGCTAGGCTGGGATTCACTCAACTCTCCAACCTTATTCTTGGGGTTTCTTTGATGTTCACCCCTTCCCTCACCTAACTTACCCTCCTTCACACTCCCCTCTTTGGCTTTGGTGGATTTTTCAACTGGTACCTTTTGAGAGATACCAGAGGGGGTTTTCTTTGATTTGGATTTAGAAATTGCAGTAGTTTTGGCAGCTTTGGTAGGCAACTGTTTGGTCATTATCACAGTTTCCATAGCCATTCCTGAACTCAAAGAAATAGAGGAGGTTGAAATAGTTGTAGGGATGGATGAACTTACCTCACTTACCTGAGGTGTCTGCATTACAGGAAAATAGAACATTGGCACATCACTGTGATGGTTGGCTCTATTTAAATCTGCAATGAGTCTTCTCTCTTGAACCCAACAAGCCAGTTTGTTGTTTGGGTTCTCAAGCACAACTTCTTGACATAGATGGTTAGCCAATAACATGAAAAATCTAGCATAATACACATTCTTTCCTCTTTTAGCTAACTCACCTAGTTTAAAACCTAACTCAATCAAGACAAGGTCACTGAAATTGTAAAATTTATCTGTGACTAGCATGTATAGCATGTTAAGCATGGAAATGTTTATAGAATCAAAATTACTGACTTTTCTAGAGAAAACCTTAATAACTACATCACACATGAAACCCCACTTCTTCCTAAGACCCATTCTTCTAATATCACTCAGTTTAGAAGTAGGAAGTGCATAATGCATGAAATTAAGCATATTGATAATATCAGTGTCAGTGTGTGGTGAAGTCACATTATTATCAGGAATTTTGAAACATGCTTTTATCACATCAATATTGATACAGAATTCATTACCTTTGATGGTTAGAGTGATGGTCTTGTCAGTAGAGTAGTAGATTGCAGTGGTCCACATCTCTTCAACAACTTCACAGAAGATTGTGGGTGATTCCAGCATGGCATAATTTAGCTTGCAGTTCTTCACAAAGTCCATCATTTTGTGATAGTCCTCTGATTGTTGAATACCCTTATTGACCAAAGCAGTGAAGTTGTTCTTCTCATAAATGAACCCAGTTTGAGACATAATCTTTACTACAGGTGCCATTGTTAGAGAATGAAAACTTGAAGTGGGAACGAGAAGATTTGCTTGAGAGAGAATGAAATAGAAGCAGTTGAATTCGAGTATGATAAAAGAAAGTAATTGGAATGAAATAAGCTTTTATACTATCTCAAAAATAACTGACAAAAATAATAAAGAAAAGTAAGTTAACCAATAGAAATTGCCTAAAATAGCCGTTTAAAAATAAACTGTAAAAATTCCACCCATTATCCGTCGTGTAATGCTTATAAACTGTAAGTATACTCGATGGATAATGTTCAGGGAATTAACGGTTGAGATTTAGACAATTCGACGGATGATGATAAACTGATATCCGTCGAGTCATAAAGTATTCCAGAAAAGTAATTGACTTTTATTAGCAAGTAGTATATCGATGGATGACTAAACTCGATGGATAAGGATCATCCGTCGAGATGCAAATTTTGACTTAGCCAAAATCTCATCCAAGACTTAAAAATCAACTAAATTTCTGGCTACATTACAACTTGCAAAATAACTCAGATAAATTTAAGCGTAATTAAGCATACCTGACTCACTTACCAACCTTGAAAAGGTGGATTCATCCAGTGGCTTGGTAAAGATATCTGCAAGTTGCTTCTCACTTGGAACAAAATGTAATTCCACAGGACCATTCATCACATGTTCCCTTATGAAATGGTACTTGATGTCTATGTGCTTTGTCCTTGAATGTTACACTGGATTTTCAGTGATGGCAATTGCACTTGTGTTATCACAGAAAATAGGAATCCTTTCAACTTGCAAACCATAGTCTAGCAATTGATTTTTCATCCATAAAATCTGTGCACAACAACTGCCAGCAGCAATATATTCAGCTTCAGCTGTAGAAGTAGAAACTGAATTTTACTTTTTACTGAACCAGGACACAAGCTTGTTTCCTAGAAATTGATAGGTTCTTGTTGTGCTCTTTCTGTCAATTCTACAACCTGCATAATCTGCATCTGAATAACCAGTTAGATCAAAACCAGAATCTCTAGGGTACCAAATGCCAAGTTTTGGTGTTCCCTTGAGATATCTGAAAATTCTCTTAATAGCTATCAAGTGAGATTCTCTAGGATCAACCTGAAATCTAGCACACAAACATGTAGCAAACATTATATCTGGCCTACTAGCTGTTAAGTACAGAAGTGAGCCAACCATGCCTCTATAACTTAAAATATCCACAGACTTTTCAGTAGTGTTTAATTCAAGCTTAGTTGCAGTGGCCATGGGAGTTTTTGCAGATGTGCAATCCATTAGATCAAACTTCTTTAAAAGATCAAAAATATATTTAGTTTGACTAATAAATATTCCATCACTAACTTGCTTAACTTGTAAACCAAGAAAGTAAGTCAGTTCTCCCATCATACTCATTTCATACTTGCTTTGCATCAATTTGGCAAACTTTTTGCAAAGTTTCTTATCTGTAGAGCCAAAAATAATATCATCTACATAAATTTGAACAAGTATGCTAGAGCCATTAACATTTTTGAAAAATAAAGTTTTATCTACAGTACCTCTTGTGAAGTGATTTTCCAAAAGGAACTTTGATAAAGTGTCATACCAGGCTCTAGGTGCTTGCTTCAGTCCATAAATTGCTTTCAGAAGATAATAGACATATTCTGGAAACTTTGGATCTTCAAAACCAGGAGGTTGACTGACATATACTTCTTCTTCCAAATCTCCATTCAGAAAGGCACTTTTGACATCCATTTGATAGACCTTGAAATTGGCATGGGCTGAATAGGCTAGGAAGATTCTGATGGCTTCAAGTCTTGCAACAGGAGCAAATATTTCATCAAAATCTATTCCCTCTTGCTGACAATAGCCCTTAGCAACCAATCTAGCTTTGTTCCTGATTACTATGCCATTTTCATCCATCTTATTTCTGAATACCCACTTGGTGTCTATTGGATTCTTTCCTTTAGGCTTGGGTACCATCTTCCATACTTTATTCCTTTCAAATTGGTTTAGCTCCTCCTGCATAGCTAAAATCCAATCAGGATCTAACAAAGCTTCTTCTACCTTCTTTGGTTCTTCCTTTGATAGAAAGCTGCTGTATAGACATTCTTCCTGAGTTGCTCTTCTTGTTTGAACTCTAGAAGACACATCACCAATGATAAGCTCAAAGGGGTGATCTTTTGTCCATTTCCTTTGCTGAGGTAGATTAGCTCTAGATGAAGAGGCCTCATAATTGTCTTGATGTGTGATTTAGTTTTGATTGCTAGAAACTCCCCCTGAGTTTATGGATCTTTGATTTGAGAAGGGAGAATTTTCTGTAGGTGATCTGTCTTGACCTCCTGCTCCTTTTGATAACCCGATGGATGGTGAATTTTGATTATCGACGGATGAGGCAGGTTATCTTCCGACAGATAACACAGATTGCCTTCTGACGGATGAAGCATTATGTAACTCGACGGATGTTGAGTTTTGTGCTTCATTGGTGGTAGATTTGTCTGCATTATCCTTAGACATTATTTCTTGATCACTCTCATCATCACTTTCATCACTAACCAGCTCAACATTGTCGAATTTGAGGCTCTCATGGTGATCTACATCTTCCAGTCCTTCAATCTTTTTATCATCAAACACAACATGTATAGATTCCACAACAATGTTGGTTCTTAGATTGTAGACTCTATATGCTTTACCAACAGCATATCCAACAAAACTTCCTTCATCTGCTTTAGCATTAAACTTCCCATTTTGATCAATTTGATTTCTCAGGATATAGCATTTGCAGCCAAAGACATGAGGAAAGTTTAGAGTTGGCTTCTTGTTCTTGAACAATTGATAAGGAGTCATGCATCTTGCTTGATTAATCAGAGAAATGTTCTAAGTGAAGCATGCAATATTTACAGCTTCAGCCCAGAAATATGTTGGTAATTTTGATTCTTCAAGCATTGTCCTTGTAGCTTCAATAAGTGATCTATTCTTCCTTTCCACTACTCCATTCTGTTGTGGAGTCCTTGCTGCTGAGAACTCATGCAGAATCCCATTTTCCTCACAAAATGCTCTCATGACAGAATTCTTGAACTCAGTTCCATTGTCACTCCTGATTCTTCTAACTTTGAAATCAGGATGATTGTTGACTTGCCTTATGTGATTGATGATGATTTCACTAGCCTTATCTTTAGACTTTAAGAAATATGTCCAAGAGAACTTTGAGAAATCATCTACAATTACTAGGCAAAATCTTTTCCTTGAGATTGACAATACATTGACTGGTCCAAACAGATCCATGTGAAGCAGTTGCAAAGGCTCTTCAATTGTTGAATCAAGTTTCTTCCTGAATGATGCTTTAATCTGCTTCCCTTTTTGGCAGGCATCACACAGTCCATCCTTTGTAAACTCCACTAGAGGAATGCCTCTTACTAGTTCTTTCTTTACCAGCTCATTCATGGTCTTGAAGTTCAAATGGGATAGCTTCTTGTGCCATAGCCAACTTTCATCCTGACTTGCTTTACTGAGAAGACAAGTTACAGATTCTGCTTTAGTTGAGTTGAAATCAGCTAGGTACACATTTCCTCTTCTCACACCAGTGAGAACCACTTTGTTGCTTTGATTATTAGCCACAATACAGGCTTCTTTGTTGAAGGTTACTGAATTGCCTTTGTCACAAAGCTGGCTGATACTCAATAGATTATGTTTAAGACCATCCACTAAGGCAACCTCCTCTATGATGACATTGTCCTTTGAAATCAAGCCATATCCCACAGTATAACCCTTGCTGTCATCTCCAAAATTAATACTTGGGCCAGCTCTCTCCTTACACTCTGTGAGCAGGGTAGAATCACCAGTCATGTGTCTTGAACAACCAGTATCCAAGTACCAAAGATTCCTTCAGTTTCCCTGCACACATCAAAATCAAATCAAGTTGATTTTGGTACCCAAGTTTCCTTGGGTCCTGCCTTGTTAGCTTTCTTCTTCTGTTTCTTAGGTCTTAACTCATTTGACTTAGGAATTTCAGATTCTTCCTTAGTCATTTGGGTTGGGCCTTTGAAACCATTTAATGTAGCAGAATTATCATGCATATTATGGCTAACAGGAAATGGCATGCTTGGTGTAAACATGCTATTCCAGTAAGGCATGCTAAATGGCATTTGAGGCATACTGTATGCAGCATAATATGGATTAGGTGCAAATGGCATATTAGCAAACTGTGCATTCATATTCTGTGTAGGCATAACATTAACAGGCATGGGAGGCATGGCATTTATGTAAGGAAATTGAGACTGAACAGACATGGGAGTAGGCATGGCAGATTTGCAATTAACAGACAGATGATTTACACTACCACACTTGACACATAATTTTCTAGGAGCATATTTATCAGGTGTGTAGTTATTGTGTTTGTTAATCCCTACTTTACCATTCCTATTGTTTTTCCTTTTAGTCTCTATTTTTACCTCAATTTTTTCAAGTCTGTCACTCAACTGTTTGACAGTCATGTGACCAACATTAGCCTTTCTCCCTTTCTTAACTTGGCTTGACTCTCCTGAACCAAAGTTCTTGGAAACAGACCCATACTTCTCATTTAGCTTGATTAGTTTGGCTTTGCTAATTGGCTTGCTCACAGCCGACGAATGAGGAGTTTCATCTTTCGACGGATAACACTTTTTGTTATCCGATGGATAATCCTCATCATCCGTCGAGTCTACATCTGTCAGCCAACCATCTACCAAATTAGGTTCTAGTTTTTCTTTATTCTTTTTCCAGACTTCATCATAAAAAGACTTAATTCCTTGAACTTTGGTGATTTGAGCATGGACATCCCTGGATGTTTTCCATGCTTTAATCACCTATTGTTCATGTAATATCCCATATTTTCAAATATTATTATTATAATTATTTGGAATTATTTATGTGATTTTATGTGAATTTTGGTGAATTATCTGATAAGTGGAATTGATGTTTGGGTGTTTAGATGTGATATTATTTGAGTATTTGAATTTTTATATGTCCAGAATAAAATATAGATAATTGTGATATTTTTCTGGTAATTTTTGGAGTGTTATATGATTTTATAATGATTTATGAATTATTAATTATTTTCTGAATAATTACAAAATTATTTTATAAAGCCGGGAATCGTCCAACTTCAATTGTTTTTGCGTTTTTACAACCCGAAACTCTTCCGAAAACTCCTTCCCAACCTAATCTGGTAATTCTGGACATTTTCCGTGTTTTGACTTTTTCGATCCGGATTACGGTTTGACTCGTGCGCGGCCCAGCGCAAGATTTTCGATACGATAGTTATTTCGGTAATCAATAAAACCCGTATTCTCGAGAGACGGGATATTTTTATATTATTTTCGTATATGGTATTTTATAAAAAGCCCGGTTTTGATAATTATCCAATTCTAGTATTGAATTGTATCGTTTTTGTAGTTACTTAGTGGCTAAACAACTAATTTAACGATCCAAAACGATCCCGAACGATCCAATATTCCATAAATATAAATAGCCTATTTCTTATTTCGTTTATTCCGTTTATTCATTTGCAACCAGTTAAAATACCGTAAATACAGAGAAAACCCGAGAAACTGATACGTTCCCGAGAATCAAACACACGAACGAAGGCGTTATCGAACTCCGATTCGGGCGTGCAGCATATCAAAGCGAAGCTCTCGAAATCTTCTTTCTGAATCAATCATCAGTTTCTTTCCAGAAATCATGGTAATTTTCTTATTTAATTATTAATATTCGAATTATTTGATAATTAAATTATGAAAATTTGTTCTTAATGTTGTTGATGTGATTTGATGCTTCCATGTTGTAGAGCATGTTTTTCTGGTCGATTTGGTATATTATACTTCAAAAATAAAGTTCAATATCATATAGAAATTAAGGTTTGATTTTTCTGAAAATTATTTGAAATGTGTTCTTGGTGTTCTTGAAGAATTCTGAAAATCAAAGTCAATTTTGAAGGTGTTATTGAACACCAAATCACAAGTATGAATAACCAAAATGAATCACAGACCATTCTCTATCATTTTATATCATCAAATCATTTCAACAGTTGGTAAAATTCAAAATCGATTTTTAGGGTTTTTATTCGAAAATTAGGACTTTCTGATTTGGTGATTATTGGCTTGTTTGGATTATTCGGATAGATTATATGTTTAATTAGCTTCATTTTGGCACTTGAATCATGCTTTTTGGTTTAGAAATGACTGAGTTCAAGTTTTGGCCGGAAAAGCTCGGTTTATCACCGGCTTTAATGGCTACTTTGGCCGGATTTTGGGTGCGGCAGCCTTGTTCTTGTCGTTGTTGATACCGTAATGTTGCTGGGTTGCAGAGGATCGAAACCATGATTGGAATCAATCAGAACGGCGCTGTTTTGGGGCTAGCCGGTGTTTCGCCGGAACTCCCGACGCCGCCAGATTCTGGCAAATTATCTGGTGGGTCTGGGTTGTTCTTGGCAACCCGGTTTGACCCGAATTATAACCCGTGGGTTTTATTTCTGACCCGGATTCGATCCTAAATTATTCAGTCTGTTTTCTAAGAACCTGTTTCTGTAATTTCTATTTTATTTTAAATCAAAATTTAGTTTCTTTTATTCTGAAAATTCATTTTTATTTTCAAAATCATTATTTTAAATTCTGAAAATTTATTTTAATTCAAAAATAAATCTTAATTATTTAATTAATTAATTTTAGTTGATAATTAATTATTTAATTTTTCAATTAATTTAAATATTAATTGATTAATTAATTTAATTAGTTATTAATTAATTTTAATTGATCTAATAATTAGATTTAATTATTTAAAATTGATTTAAAAATTCCGAAAAATAGTTTCGAGCTTTAAAATACTATTTTAAATAATTTCCAGGCTCGATAATTCATATAAAATTATTTTAGGGTGTTCGAGCCCTATTATTTGATTATTAAATGATTCGGAAGCCCGTTTTAATTCCGAAAAATGTTCAAAAATTCATAATAAATAAACCGTTTATCCGTTTAATACGAAACAAAGGCCTCTAGACTCAGAAAAATAATCCGCTTTCAATAAAAATACTTTCGAGACCCAAATTCTTTTGTTTCGAAAGGTCGCTTGTTTTACAAGTTAGTCTGAGTCGATTATTTATCGATAAATCATATTTTTGACCCGATTTCAGTTTTAAACATACCAAGTCGAACCTTTTGACGAACTAAGTTATATGTGATATGAATTATATGATACGTGAGTTATGTGTTTACGTGCTATGTGAATTATGTGCATATATGTGGATCAAGAGTCCTATGTTTGTCTGTTAGATTTATGTGTGGGCTATCGTATGGGTAGACGATAGGATTTTGACGCGCAGTTCGTCGAGTGATTATCATTTAGACAATTAAAGCTATATATTTTAATTATAGATGCGGATCTCTCGAGTTGATCGGGACAAGACATTGGATAAAGAATGAGATGGAATGGTATTGGGTATCTGGCTTTTAGCAATCGCAGGAGCACCATATCAGTCAAGTGTTGAAAAGAAGGACGGTGATGTCTTGAGACAGAATGTCAGAATAAATACGTGTTTGTGAGTGTGACTAACTGCTAAAATCTAAAGGCAAGTACCCCTGATTTCACTTATCATTCAAGTGACGTTTATTTTGAATCATATTATGAAAGTATTTCTATCATCACTTATTGTTCAAGTGATATTTATTTTGAATCTTATCATGCAAGTATTGATTTCCCTATTCAGTTCAAGATAGATAAATGTTTTACATATCGCTGAATTAAATAATTCTGTTTATGCAAGCACTCTTCTGCTATTCTATGTTCAGAATAGATTTATAAATGTTTTGGGTTTTGAGAAAAATGATTTTGTTGCAAGTATTCTTGCCCAAGTGAATGAGGGAATAAAATTGTTTCGGGTGTCGAGTATTATGACCCCTTTTCAATAAAAGGTTTTGAGATTGAATGGTTACTGATTGCGTAAGAGGCCGAAGTACCGGTCCAACGTGAGCTATTATACAGAAGTGTAATACGGAAGTGTAATAACTTACAAGGCTTGTTATGCCTTTTCTGGCGCCCTATAGGTACCGTATGTCTTCGGGATACGGATAGTACCTATATTTACGGTATGGCTGCGGGATACCGGTGTTGTTTCGCGACTGATCATCGGGAACAGCATGAAATGATATTGGTTCTAATCTAAATTGATATTTAAATTTCTTTATTATTTTGATAATCATAGAATAAATGATTTATCAACTGATTCTGTTTTTGATTAAAAGTACTGATTCTATTTTGGATTAAAAGTGAATTGCGGTTTTGATTCAGATTCTGATTTATGCTGATACTTACGTTGTTGTTAAATATCAAAGGTGGTATTAGTATAGATGATTGATGTTGACTTCAGTATGGGTGTTGTGAGCATCAAAGTTCGTATTGATATCTAATTTGATATGACAGCAAAATAAGTATTAATTTCAAGATTTCGGTTTTGAGTAAAGTTTATAATTCAATCCATAATCATTGTTTCATGTTATTGTGGTTTACGATATTTCCGTAAACACTGTTTTACGAGCTTTGCTCTTGTCAAGATTCAAAGTATTGCTGAAGCATTTCGCTCGAAAATATCAAAATGGTTTTGAATACAATTAAGGAATCAATTCTGGGATTCCTCAACTAAAATTTTATGATTCAACAATTATGATTTCAAATGTTCTGCTCTAATGCAGATGTCGGTTTTGTATCAAAACAACCATATATATTATAATGATCTTGCTGAGCATTTCTTTCGCTCATACTTGCCTGTTTTCAAATTTAACCTCCAGTGAGGACTAGCTTGAGCTGTTTAGCTGCATAATTCACGGAAGCAAAGAAGAAGCTCTTGGAAGGTGGTTGGTCCAGGGTTTGTGGGCTAGTGTAAGTTTTATTGTATAAATTTGTTTATATTATATTATATTATAGTTGTGTATTTTATTTGGGCCTAGTATACTTCATTTCGAAGTTATACTAGTGGGTTTAATTGTGAGTTGGAATTTATTGAAAAGAGTTTCAAAAGAAAGTGAAAAATTTATTTTTGGAATTTGGATATCTTGTTTCTCGAACTGTAACCTTAAAAGATCTTGGAGTAGTTTGGGGTCATTTGTGTTAAATATCTTTCGCTGTCATTTGTTTATTGATTTAACAGGTTGATTTTAGATTGAGGTTTCATAGTGACGACCAAATCCTCTGACCCCGGATTTGGGGGCGTTACAGGTTGGTATCAGAGATGAGGTTATAGTAAACTAGAAACGAGAGTGTGTAGGAGTGTGTATAGCTATGTGAGGATGTTTGAGCTCCTATCGAGTTCCTGTTGGACTATCGAATATAGTGCCAACGAATAAGTTAAGATAGGCGCATTCGTTCGAGATGGTTGTGCTGAGCTGGATAGAAATCCGGAAAGCTGCAAACTTCTATTGTGGAATCTTCCGAGGCTACTACGATTTGACGATGATGAAGATTATCGATATCCCTGGAATATGAAGAAGTGTCGAGAATCGGATGACGAGTCAACAGAAGAATTCAAACAGAAGATAAACATTAAGACTTTGGCAATACCTTCTCTTTCTATAATTTCTTTTGACTTCTCTCACAAAGGGATATCTGTTAGAGGATATATTCCCTAACACTCATTTTCAATCATAACTATGTTTTAAATGTGCCAGAGGTTGTCATGAAGCCTATTTTTCAGGTTTTGATAGCTCTGCTAAGTTATGATAATTTAACTTCCACTTTTCTTATTTGGTGGATAGTTTCTTGGTGATGTGACACCACTTGCTCATTTTGGTGCCAGAATTTTGTTCTCTGGATTTCATTTTCTTCAAACATATCAGCTTTGAAATCTTTTCAGTTTTATTTATTTGATTTTGAATTCCTTTGATATTCTTTTATTCTGACTGAGATGAACAACCCTAACTATAGGGGACGCAAGGTATACATGTCTGTGTGATAGGAGTTGGATGGGACGCCATCACTTGTGTGTGTTGTGAATACATGAAGGTTAACAACCTTTAGTAGTGTCATAATTTGGACACGCAATACCAAGTTCATTTGATCATATCAATCTCTCAGTTATTCTTTTATTTAAACAATACATTTTCTCAAATTCAGATTTTTCTATTTTGGTATCAAATTCTTTTCTTTTTAAAATTTCATGATTTTATTATCCCAAACATTTGAAGGTATGCCAAGCAAGTTAAGTTGAGTTATCCTGGTCAAGTCAAAGCAGGGTTATGTATTGGGATTACCAACAACAACAGTAGGATTGCAATGCGATTAGAATATCAGTGGCATATAACGAAGTCAACCATTCTCTATCTCTCTCTCTCTTTCTTTTCTTTCTCTATATCTCTCTCTCTATTCTTCTTTCTCGCAATCAGTAAAGTAACTGTTTGGTATAAGGAATTGCAGTGTTATCAGAAATTTGAGAAAAGTTACATATGCAAGATTGGGAAGTTGGTTAGAAAACCCTTAGTGCTTTTTTCTGCTGATTCCGAGGACGGAATCCTTATAAGGGGGGTAGATTGTAATATCCCATATTTTCAAATATTATTATTATAATTATTTGGAATTATTTATGTGATTTAATGTGAATTTTAGTGAATTATCTGATAAGTGGAATTGATGTTTGGGTGTTTAGATGTGATATTATTTGAGTATTTGAATTTTTATATGTCCAGAATAAAATATAGATAATTGTGATATTTTTCTGGTAATTTTTGGAGTGTTATATGATTTTATAAGGATTTATGAATTATTAATTATTTTCTGAATAATTACAAAATTATTTTATAAAGCCGGGAATCGTCCAACTTCAATTGTTTTTGCGTTTTTACAACCCGAAACTCTTCCGAAACTCCTTCCTAACCTAATCTGGTAATTCCGGACATTTTCCGTGTTTTGAATTTTTCGATCCGGATTACGGTTTGATCCGTGCGCGGCCCGGTGCAAGATTTTCGATACGATAGTTATTTCGGTAATCAATAAAACCCGTATTCTCGAGAGACG
This sequence comes from Apium graveolens, assembly GCF_009905375.1. NCBI lineage: Eukaryota > Viridiplantae > Streptophyta > Magnoliopsida > Apiales > Apiaceae > Apium > Apium graveolens. Next base: position 173,521,823 of record NC_133648.1, on the reverse strand, counting down.
GGATATTTTTATATTATTTTCGTATATGGTATTTTATAAAAAGCCCGGTTTTGATAATTATCCAATTCTGGTATTGAATTGTATCATTTTTATAGTTACTTAGCGGCTAAGCAACTAATTTAACGATCCAAAACGATCCAGAACGATCCAATATTCCATAAATATAAATAGCCTATTTCTTATTTCGTTTATTCCGTTTATTCATTTGCAACCAGTTAAAATACTGTAAATACAGAGAAAACCCGAGAAACCGATACGTTCCCGAGAATCAAACACACGAACGAAGGCGTTATCGAACTCCGATTCGGGCGTGCAACATATCAAAACGAAGCTCTCGAAATCTTCTTTCTGAATCGATCATCAGTTTCTTTCCAGAAATCATGGTAATTTTCTTATTTAATTATTTATATTCAAATTATTTGATAATTAAATTATGAAAATTTGTTCTTGATGTTGTTGATGTGATTTGATGCTTCCATGTTGTAGAGCATGTTTTTCTGGTCGATTTGTTATATTATACTTCAAAAATAAAGTTCAATATCATATAGAAATTAAGGTTTGATTTTTCTGAAAATTATTTGAATATGTGTTCTTGGTGTTCTTGAAGAATTCTGAAAATCAAAGTCAATTTTGAAGGTGTTATTGAACAACAAATCACAAGTATGAATAACCAAAATGAATCACAGACCATTCTCTATCATTTTATATCATCAAATCGTTTCAACAGTTGGTAAAATTCAAAATCAATTTTTAGGGTTTTTATTCAAAAATTAGGGCTTTCTGATTTGGTGATTATTGGCTTGTTTGGATTATTCGGATAGATTATATGTTTAATTAGCTTCATTTTGGCACTTGAATCATGCTTTTTGGTTTAGAAATGACTGAGTTCAAGTTTTGGCCGGAAAAGCTCGATTTATCACCGGCTTTAATGGCTACTTTGGCCGGATTTTGGGTGCGGCAGCCTTGTTCTTGTCGTTGTTGATACCGTAATGTTGCTGGGTTGTAGAGGATCGAAACCATGATTGGAATCAATTAGAACGGCGCTCTTTTGGGGCTAGCCGGTGTTTCGCCGGAACTCCCGACGCCGTCGGATTCTGGCAAATTATCCGGTGGGTCTAGGTTGTTCTTGGCAACCCGGTTTGACCCGAATTATGACCCGTGGATTTTATTTCTGACCCGGGTTCGATCCTAAATTATTCAATCTGTTTTCTAAGAACCTGTTTCTGCAATTTCTATTTTATTTTAAATCAAAATTTAGTTTCTTTTATTCTGAAAATTCATTTTTATTTTCAAAATCATTATTTTAAATTCTGAAAATTGATTTTAATTCAAAAATAAATCTTAATTATTTAATTAATTATTTTTGGTCGATAATTAATTATTTAATTGGTCAATTAATTTAAATATTTATTGATTAATTAATTTAATTAGTTATTAATTAATTTTAATTGATCTAATAATTAGATTTAATTATTTAAAATTGATTTAAAAATTCCGAAAAATAGTTTCGAGCTTTAAAATATTATTTTAAATTATTTTCCAGGCTCGATAATTCATATAAAATTATTTTCAGGTGTTCGAGCCCTATTATTTGATTATTAAATGATTGGGAAGCCCGTTTTAATTCCGAAAAATGTTCAAAAATTCATAATAAATAAACCGTTTATCCGTTTAATAAGAAACGAACGCCTCTACACTCAGAAAAATATTCCGCTTTCACTAAAAATACTTTCGAGACCCAAATTCTTTTGTTTCGAAAGGTCGCTTGTTTTAGAAGTTATTCTGAGTCGATTATTTATCGATAAATCATATTTTTAACCCGATTTCAGTTTTAAACATACCAAGTCGAATCTTTTAATGAACTGAATTATATGTGATATGAATTATGTGATACGTGAGTTATGTGTTTACGTGCTATGTGAATTATGTGCATATATGTGGATCAAGAGTCCTATGTTTGTCTGTTAGATTTATGTGTGGGCTATCGTATGGGTAGACGATAGGATTTTGATGCGCAGTTCGTCGAGTGATTATCGTTTAGAAAATTAAAGCTATATCTTTTAATTATAGATACGGATCTCTCGAGTTGATCGGGACAAGACGTTGGATAAACAATGAGATGTAATGGTATTGGGTATCTGGCTTCTAGCAATCGCAGGAGCAACATATCAGTCCAGTGTTGAAAAGAAGGACGGTGATGTCTAGAGACAGAATGTCAGAATAAATGCGTGTTTGCGAGGGTGACTAACTGCTAAAATCTAAAGGCAAGTACCCCTGATTTCACTTATCATTCAAGTGACGTTTATTTCGAATCATATTATGCAAGTATTTCTATCATCACTTATTGTTCAAGTGATATTTATTTTGAATCTTATCATGCAAGCATTGTTTTCCCTATTCAGTTCAAGATAGATAAATGTTTTACATATCGCTGAATTAAATAATTCTGTTTATGCAAGCACTCTTCTACTATTCTATGTTCAGAATAGATTTACAAATGTTTTGGGTTTTGAGAAAAATGATTTTGTTGCAAGTATTCCTGCCCAAGTGAATGAGGGAATAAAATTGTTTCGGGTGTCGAGTATTATGACCCCTTTTCAATAAAAGGTTTTGAGATTGAATGGTTACTGATTGCGTAAGAGGCCGAAGCACCGGTCCAGCGTGAGCTATTATACAGAAGTGTAATACGGAAGTGTAATATCTTACAAGGCTTGTTATGCCTTTTATGGCGCCCTATAGGTACCGTATGTCTTCGGGATACGGGTAGTACCTATATATACGGTATGGCTGCGGGAAACCGGTGTTGTTTCCTGACTGATCATCGGGAACAGCATGAAATGTTATTGGTTCTAATCTAAATTGATATTTAAATTTCTTTATTGTTTTGATAATCATAAAATAAATGATTTATCAACTGATTCTGTTTTGGATTAAAAGTACTGATTCTATTTTGGATTAAAAGTGAATTGCGGTTTTGATTCAGATTCTGATTTATGCTGATACTTACGTTGTTGTTAAATATCAAAGGTGGTATTAGTATAGATGATTGATGTTGACTTCAGTATGGGCGTTGTGAGCATCAAAGTTCGTATTGATATCTAATTTGATATGACAGCAAAATAAGTATTAATTTCAAGATTTCGGTTTTGAGTAAAGTTTATGATTCAATCCATAATCATTGTTTCATGTTATTGTGGTTTACGATATTTCCGTAAACACTGTTTTACGAGCTTTGCTCTTGTCAAGATTCAAAGTATTACTGAAGCATTTCGCTCGAAAATATCAAAATGGTTTTGAATACAATTAAGGAATCAATTCTGGGATTCCTCAACTAAAATTTTATGATTCAACAATTATGATTTCAAATGTTCTGCTCTAATGCAGATGTCAGTTTTATATCAAAACAACCATATATATATTATAATGATCTTGCTGAGCATTTCTTTCGCTCATACTTGCCTGTTTTCAAATTTAACCTCCAGTGAGGACTAGCTTGAGCTGTTTAGCTGCATAATTCACGGAAGCAAAGAAGAAGCTCTTGGAAGGTGGTTGGTCCAGGGTTTGCGGGCTAGTGTAAGTTTTATTGTATAAATTTGTTTATATTATATTATATTATAGTTGTGTATTTTATTTGGGCCTAGTATACTTCATTTCGAAGTTATACTAGTGGGTTTAATTGTGAGTTGGAATTTATTGAAAAGAGTTTCAAAAGAAAGTGAAAAATTTATGTTTGGAATTTGGATATCTTGTTTCTAGAACTGTAACCTTAAAAGATCTTGGAGTAGTTTGGGGTCATTTGTGTTAAATATCTTCCGCTGGCATTTGTTTATTGATTTAACAGGTTGATTTTAGATTGAGGTTTCATAGTGACGACCAAATCCTCTGACCCCGGATTTGGGGGCGTTACAGTTCATGCTCGAGCTGCTTCTTTAAAATCTCTTCCTTTTTCAAGGACTCAATTAATTCCTCCTTAGCAATCTTACACTCAATTCTTAATTGCTCAAAATCAATAAACTGAGACTCAAGCACATTATTCCTCTCACTTAAAAACAAGTTGTTTTCTTTGATTTTAGCATTTTCTTTAGTAAGAGACTTAAGTGTAACACGCAAATGATATAATTCTGTAGACATGTCATTTATGGCATCATTACACTCAGCTTTAGATAAATGTGCAAGGTTTGTAGTAATTACCTGATTGCTTGAGGAACTTGTCTCTGTTTCATCAGACTTGGCCATTAGGGCTAGATTGACATAGCTGACATCCTCATCTTCATCCAAACCATCTGCTGCCCAGTCATTCTCTTGTGTAATAAAATCCCTTTCCTTTTGTTTGAGTAGATCAAAGTATTTTTGCTTATAATCCACAGACTCTAACCTTTTCTTACTGGAATCTGACTTTCTACACTCATTTGCAAAATGCCCTGCCAAGCCACATTTGAAACATTTGAATCTTGACTTATCCACCATGTTTCTATTTGGCTTGGCTGCTCAAAATTTCTTTTTGAACTTGAACTTGGCAAATCTCCTGGAAAGAAATGCTTGGTACTCATCAATGTCCTCCATGGCATCTTGGCTCAATGAATCTTCACTATCTGCTGCAAGCCCCTTGCCCTTATTCTCACAGACCTTTGAAGTTGATTCTACAGCTTCCATCTTCACTTCCTTCTCCTTTTCCAAATCAGCAACTAGTGCAATTGTAATATCCAGGATATATCGTGTAATTATTTTTGCTATTATATAATTATTATGTGTGTTCACTATCTATTCTGTGAGTTAATTGTTAAAGTGTTATCTGTACTTGGTTATTCAAAAATAATATTAGTTGAGTATTTTAATTTTTATATGTCCAAAATAAAATATAGATAATTGTCATATCTTCCTAATTATTTTTATGTTGGTTTATGGATTTATAAGAATCATCTGAAATTTCTAAAATCTTTTTCCGGGTAATTAAAATCTATTTTATAAAAACGGGAACCAACCGACGTCAACCGTTGTTACATTTTTGGAACCCGAAACTCTTTCGAGAACTCCTTCCTAACCTAATTGTAATATTCTGAGCATTTTCCATGTTTCGACTTTTTCGATCCGGCGTACGGGTTGTCCTGCGCGGGTCCCGGCGTAACATTTTCGATACAATATTCATTTATGTAAATCAATAAAACTCGTATTTTCGATAAACCGGAGCTTTTTATTAAACTATCATAATTATCACTTCGTAATACGTGTAACCAGGCGCTGAGACCAAGACCGCAGTACAAATTATACTGATTTGGATAATTATCCCGAAAATCGATACCGTTTGGATCAGTTTTTACAAATAAACATACCGTTTTATATCCGGAATGATCCAACGGGATACTAATTTTCCGTAATTATAAATAGCCTTTTACCGTATTTTATTTCGTATCAAAATCAATTGCAGACAGATAATTATATAATTTTCAGATAAAAACCCTAAATTCCTAAAACTATTCTAAGAATCAAACAAGCATTGGGAGGTGTTATTGAATTCGGTTTGGAAAGCTCGAGTAACCGATCTGAAGGTCTTGAAGAGCTCTACCAGATTCTATAATCCATACACCTGCAGAAATCAAGGTTATTTTTCTAAAAATTTATTTATTTTCGAATTTATTTTATTAAAAATATGAATTTTTTTTCGGATGATTGTTTGTATGATTTGATGATTGCATGTTATAGAGCTTGTTTTCCTGATGATTTTCATATGTCATACGTCTGATTTGGAGTTCAATAACAAGTTCAAATTTGAGTTTGATTTTCGAATTTTAAAATTAGGGTTTATAACCCGTATGAATGTTCTTAATTGAAATTTGGGGGTTTCTTATTCTGTGATAGATTGATGTTATGTTATAGTGGGTTGTGTTCTCTGTGAAATTTGCAATCTAGTCGTATAAGTTTCATGTTGTGTTTTGAAGTTTTCCGATGTTCGCCGGAAACTGGAAAATTTCACGGCCAAATTCCGGCCAACTCAGGGATTGTTAGGTTGTTTTGATTGCATGGTTGTGTTCTTGGTAACCTGTAGATGTGATCTGAAGGTGTTGGTGGGGTGAGGACGCCGGGAACGTGTTCTCCGTCCATCCCCGACTTTTTTCGGCGACTGGACTGCAAAATTGCAGTTTGATCCCTGCAGTTTTGAAAACGATGCAGTTTGGTCCCTGTAGTTTCCAGACTTTGCAAAAATTGGATTTCTGTTTTAAAAATGTTTAAAAATCATATTTCCTATTTATTTTTATTATAAAAATTCGTTTTTAATTTATAAAAATTCTAAAAATTATTATTTTAATTCTGAAAATTATTTTTAATTCACAAATAAATCTAAATTAATTGGTTAATTAATTTCAGTTAATTTCTAATTGATTAATTGGTCAATTAATTCAAAAATTAATTGATTAATTGATTTAATTAATTATTAATTGATTTTAATTAATTATTTAATTAGATTTAATTATTTAAAAATGATTTAAAAATTCTGAAAAATAGTTTCGAGCTTTAAAATATTACTCTAAATTATTTCCAAGGCTTGATAATTATTCTAAAATTATTTCAGAGCCAGAATTGGCCAACCGAACCCTGTTTATTAACCTGAAATTGATCCAACGACCCGTTTTAATTCCGAAAAATGTTTTAAAAATAATTTTAAATACCACAAAGCCTATTTATGACCCGAGACTTCTTTATAAATAATATATCATTGATTACGTGATGTATTATGTGCTATATGTGACTTGTTAATTGACTATCGGTCTATATATTCGGTGTTTACTTGATTATTGCATAACTTTCAATCCGTTAATCGGATTTGGGTAAAACGAAGGGTAGATAGAAGTATGTGTTGAATAGAATTCCATGAGTAAATTATTGATAGATGCTTATGATATGTGAGCAGAAGAGGCAAGACGTAGGAAAGGGAAACAGATAGTTGAGGAGTAAGACGCTTGTGATTGGAAGCGAGTGCAGTGTAGTAAGCTAATATGAGGCAAGTATTCCGAACTTTCTCGAAATATTGTAATACGTGATAGTCTTGTTGATATTGCAAGTGCTTTGAAGCATTGAAACCTAAACCCTGATTCTAGTTATTGTTCTTGAGCCATGAACCTTATTCTTTCTAGACCACTGATTGTTGTATACCCAAACACGAACCTCAAGTATACAATACTACTCCATAAATACATGCAAACAAAATCCCAAACACTGAACTGAATTACTTGTACATTCAATCCTTGTATCCTATGCTTTGAAAGCCTAAATCTTTGAAACCCTGGAATGTTGATTCCTTTGTTATCCAATTCTTTCATTACCCAGCATCCAAGCTTTTAAATTGCCTTATTGATCCTTACAAGGATTGAAACCCTTTCATTGTTAAACATTTATTGTTGTTAATGATTTCGGTTATTGTTTATAATTGCATATTCTGTTATTATGTTAGAATTGGATTGTTTTTATAAAATTGTGGACCAGATTCGTGGTCAGACCATATAATGGTCAAGTTAGGCCAATATGTGCCTTGGATCCAGTAGTTAGAGTAATACTGCGTGCCTTGCTCGGGGTTAGTGCGTGACTGATCAGCAGCCTAACCTTGGTTTTTAAATTAAAAGTATAATATCCAATTCTAAATCATAATCCAATGTTCACTTGATATCATAATCATATTCACCTGATGATCATTATTCTCAGTTTTGTCATTGTGACTTGCTGAGCTAGTTAGCTCATTTGTGCGATGTTGTTTATATTCTTTCCAGTTAAAAAGGAACCAGTTGGTAGCGAGGATCCCCAGTCCAGCGCGAGAGCTAGGGGTTCAGGTTGAGAAAGCTGAGCTAGTAGGCTTCTTTTGGGATAATTTAAGTTTGTAAAAGTTTGTAATAATGTTTAATACTCAGTTTGAGTTTGAAATAGTTGGGATTTGAATGGTTTGTAATATATTAGTGTGTTTGGCTTGTGTGCATACTTTAACCTGTTGCGGTCCGTGGTGGTTGGTAAGTAGGGTCACTGCATATATTATTATTATCTTTATTATTGTTATAAGCAGGTTATTAGTAAGGTGGGTGTGTGGACCCCAAACTTCTGACCCGGGTTTGGAGGGCGCCACAACAATGGATCCTCCTTTCTTCTTTCCTCTCTCCATCCTTTCATCCTGCTCTATCTCAAGCTCATAGGTCTTCAGGATGCCATACAGTCTCTCCAAAGTAAACTCCTTATAATCTTGTGAGTTTCTCAATGAGACTGTCATTGGTTTCCATTCCTTTGGAAGAGATCTGAGAAATTTCAGATTAGAGTCTTTAGTCTGGTAGACTCTTCCATGCAACTTAAGAGCATTTAGTAGTTTTTAAAATCTACTAAAAATATCAGTGAGTGACTCACTTTCCTCATTGTGAAAATGCTCATATTGCTGAATCAAGAGCTGCATTTTATTTTCTCTAACTTGCTCAGTGCCATCACAGATTATCTGTATAGTATCCCAGACTTCCTTGGAAGTTTTGCAGTTTATAATGTTGTCAAACATGTCTGCATCAAATCCATTGAACGGAATGTTCATGGCCTTTTTATCCTTCCTGACTTGTTCAATGTCAGGATACCAATTGTTAGTCCCTTAACAATATAGCAAGAATTACAGAAGGGGGGTTGAATGGAATTCTTGAACCTTTTTCTCGAAATAAAAATGTTCAACTCGAATATAGATATAATGTTTTGATTAGCACAATGCGGAATAGAAACTTAATTGAATCAAAACATAAGTAATTAAAAACAAGAGTCTTTAAAAACTTTCTGGTGGATTTAAACAATTCCACCAGAGATATATATTATATATCGAGAGGACTCTGTGTGCAAGAATGCTCACAGCTGCTTACAAATTGAACTGCTGAGAATACAGGGAAATGCTAAGGATTTTGCTTATAAAGATTTCTCTATTTTTATGTTTCTCAACCTTTTTCTATTTGCTACATTCTTGGTTTATTTATTACCAAAATTACAAAGTCAAAAAGACTGAATAAATATAAAAACTATCATTCTTAAGCTTTGCTGCTTTTCGTCCTCTATTACCCAGTTAATGGGCTTCCACAGTAGATTTGTATATATTTCGACGGCTGTGCTCAGCTTTCACTGTTCAACTGCTGTTTGAATTCTTTATATGATCATCCTTTGGATTTTATGAACATCTGTTGGATAAATGATCATCCGTCGACTTTCTGAACATCCGTTGATGGCTTCATTGATCATCCGTCGACTGCTATGCTAAACATCCGTTGGTAGTCATTTGATCATCCGTCGATGGCTTTGTTAATCATCCGTCGGTAGCTATTTTGGCACTTGACTTCATTTCACTTATGCAGAATTACAAGACATCATTTATATACAATTAATCAACCTACTCTGCATATCTAGTTAAAGTCAACATGACTTATAGGCTACTACAGAATCTATACAAAGATGTATACAGAACTGTGTTGCAGACTTATTATTACATAAGCTACTCACTCGATGGATAATAAGTTAACATCCGTCGGGACTATAATGAGTTATCTGTCGGGACTATAATTCTTATCCTTCGAGTGCTACATTATTTCACTAATTAAAATTTACTTAGATGTTTTGTTTAGGAAATCATCAAGTACATAACATATGCACAACAAAATCTTTTGATGACTTCCAAGACTTGATTACCTCTTGCTCTTGTTCAAGTTGTTTTCTCAAAATCTACTCTTTCTTCAAGGATTTAGTCAGTTCCTCTTTACCAATTCTACACTCTATCTTTAGTTTCTCAAACTCAACAAATTGAGTTTCTGGCACAGTATTTTTCTCACTTAAAAATAGATTATTCTCTTTAATTTTTGTGTTTTCTTTAGTGAGTGATTTAAGTGTAACACACAAGTGATATAACTATGTTGACATGTCATTTAAAGCATCATTACATTCATCTTTAGAAAGATGTGTTGGGTTAGTTGTGATTACCTAATTGCTTGAAGAACTGGCATCTGTTTCATTTGATTTGGCCATTGAAGCTAGATTGACATAGCTTGTTTCTTCATCTTCATCTACCACATCAGCTGCCCAATTATTTTATTGAGTCAAGAAAGCCCTTTCCTTTTGTTTGAGCAGTTCAAAGTACTTCCTTTTATAATCCACAGGCTCAAACTTCTTTCTCTCAAAATCAAGTTTTCCGCATTCACTTGCAAAATGACCACTCAAGACACATTTGAAACATCTGAATTTGGATTTATCCACCATGTTTCTATTTGTCTTGGATGCTTCAAAATTCTTTTTGAATTTGAGCTTTGCAAACCTTCTTGATATAAAAGCTAGATATTCATCTATGTCCTCCATTTCATCCCGATTGAGATGATCTTCGTGCTCAGCCACTAGCCCTTTTCCTTCACAAACCCTAGAGTTTGGTGAAGATTCCACAGCTTCAACCTTCATTTATTTCCCTCTCTCTTGTTCAACTATAAAAGATATATATCCTCACTACTAGAAAATCAGCATTAGACATCGCACATTAGACATCAGTCAGAAAAGTCACTAATGTTAAAAGCGTTTTTTACATCACATAAAAAATAAGTGATGTCTTTTTGGTATGTTTACATCAGCTTTTCAGTATAACGATGTCTAAGTTGTTCTTTTAAAAAGTACGTTACATCAGTTAACATATAAACCGATGTCCAATTCACTTTTAACATCGGTTGACATATAAACCGATGTCTAAGCTCAATTTTAAAAAATTAGAGCCCGCTGCTTCTCCCTTTTGCTTCCCGCCCTTAGCCAAATATTCCCCCCCATTAGTATATTTCCCCCTCCCGCCTATCACTCATTCACTTTAATAAGATTATAACATAAAATTAAAAATAAATCAAAATCAAAACAAAAATAAAAAATTACAAAACAAAACGGGTTTTGCATTTTCAGACAAAACACTCACCTCATTCCCCCTTTCTCTCGACTGCTCATAGCTAAACCTAGAACTCTCAAATGTATTCAATTTCTGATTAGACCTTCAATCTCCAATTAAAGCTCTCAATTTCTTCAACTCATCTCTTACTTTCTTACTGTCTTTCTTTCAAATGTTCTTTTTTCTCATTTGTTTCAACTTTTATGACAGATTCGAAGATTAAGGAGTGAGGTGTGTTCATTGAAGTTTAAGGTGAGGAGTAGAGTTTGTTGGAGCTTAAATCTTGGAGCTAAGGGTTTGTTAAAGCTTAAAACTTGAAGCTTGAAGTTAAGTTGGATTTTGGGCTTCGGAGTTAGTTTTTTGGGATTTTGGAGCTTACTTTGTTAGGTATATTCTTCTTTACATATTTATTTATATTTTTTTGGGCTGCATGTATATATTTGTGTAGTTATATGTATGCATGTGAAATTGAAATATGTAGTTGTTGCATGTGTAGTTGTATGTGTAGTTATTTGTCTAAAACTGTTTGCAAATTGTCCTCTTAGAAATTTTTGTATTTTTTTATGTTTTATAGACCCCTGTGAAGTTAAAATACGGATTTACATGTAATAACAAGTGCTTGTATATATTTGTGTTTGTGTAGTTTGTAAATATATAGAGGTATAATGTGTTTCATATTGTTTGTTTTAGGTCTAAATTAGAGATTACAAAAGCCACTGAACGCCATCGAAGGAGGTGTTTGGGGCTTGTCGTTGTAAGTAGCATGGTTTATGAGTGAATACTAGATGAAATCTTAAGACTGAGCTATTATTTCTACATTTTTTTCCTGATTAGAGTGAATATATGAATTTTATATTGATTATACTAGGTAGTACATGTACAATAGTATATAGTAAATTAGAGTAAATATAAATGCATTCAGTAGTACTTGCTTACTTGTAATTAGAGTACTATTATGTATAAAATATAAATGAATTATGACTTGTAAATATGGGCAGGTATGATGATTACCTAGAATGTACTCTCGCATTAACAACATTAACATATAGTACTAGTATGTATAAAGTATAGATGTAACGTTCGAGAAATATTATGTGATTATTTTTATCAATAAATAATTATTTTGTGATTATTATGTGAATTTTGGTGAATTATTCGATGATTGATATTAATATTTGGGTGTTGATATCTGATAAAATTAGGATATTTAATTTCTATTTATCCAGAATTAAATATAGATAATTTTGGTATTTTTCTAGTAATTTTCGGATTATTATATGATTTTATAATGATTTATAAAATTAATAATGATTATTTTTATGTAATTATAAAAATTACTTTTTAGAAACAGAAATCGTCCCACTTCAAACGTTTTATATTTTTACAACCCGAAACTCTCCCGAAAACTCCTTCCGAACCTAATCTGATAATTCTGAACACTTTTCATATTTTGACTTTTTCGATCCGGGATACGGTTGATCCGTACGAGTCCCGACGTGAAATTTTCGATACCCTAATCATTTCTATAGATTAATAAAACCCATATTCTCGAAAGACGGGATAATGTTACTATATTTTGTATAAAGTATTTTATAAGAGGCCTGGTTTTGATAATTATCCAAATCTGGTATTAAAATTATATCGTTATATAGTTACTTAGCGGCTCCAATATGTAAATGTAATTATCGAATTATTAAATAAATAAAATATGTGATGGTTTTGTCAGCTATGTGTTGCCGTATTATAAATTGTTTATGAATTGTTGGATGCGAAGATTAATTTTATAGTTAATTATTAAGCTGTATGAATTTAATTCATTTTTAAAGTGATTTCATTGAATATTTATTCTCATAAATGCTAAAATTGTTTTTAAAATTATTCTTGTGGCTTTATAATTTTATTTATTATCTTTAGGAGTTTATAAAATTTAGAAATCAATATTTTATTGATTATTTATCTCTAAATGATTTTCTGATTTTATTTAATTGTAAAATCAGTATTTAATTCCAGAATGTTTCAAAAATCATGAAAATTTTACTTTATTAAATTTGGAATATTTCGAGAATTTTAAAATTTATTCGAAAATTTTCTGGCTTTTAATTAACCGCACGTGTACTCGTTAAAATTATAAAATACGGGTCGGATGCGCGTTTCAAAAATAATTTTAAAATTATGAAATTTTTATGATAATTAGTTTTAATTATCTCGAGAATTTTTAAATATGTTCGGATAAATTTTCTAATTATTATTACTTGTAGATTATTATTGACAAGATTGTTAATTGCGCTACAAAACTGGATAATATCGGGAATATAATAAAAATAAAGAAACAGAAAAAAAAGAAACAAAACCCCAAATTCACCCCCTCTCCACCCCTGTGTTCTCTCTCACGCGCCCCCATCTTTTCTCTCTCGATCTCTCTCCGCGCTCATCTCTCTCTTCTCTTCCTTTCTTTCTTCTTTTTCTTTTTCCGTTTCTTCCCTGATTCCTGTCCGGTTTTACTCCCCTGTTCTTCCATTTCCTCCGCCTGCCTCTTCTCTCCAGTAACCGCCGTTGATATTGTCCGATTATTTCAATTGGTTCCTGATTATACATACATATACGCGTGTATATATATATATATATGCAGTTTAAATTTTGTCTTGGATGTCTCTCTTGTTCTCCGGTTTCGATTTTGTTTTCCGGCCTGTGTTTCCGATTCCGGTTTAGTCCTTTTTGTCGACTGTTCTTTTGTGATGTTGTTAGTTTGGGTATGTTCGATGTTGTTGGATTATTTTCTGTTATACGTATCTTAATACGGAATTTTTGGGATTATTGTAGGAAATTATTGAATAATTATTCGTGAAATAAAAGATTTTCGTACAGGAAATTAAATTGAATCGGTGAAATTTATTTGGAAACCCGGATATTTTCGGGCATCAATAAATTTTGACGCCGTCGACAATGAGCTTTGGCGAGCCGACGGTGGACGATGATAATTCATTCTGAGTCCTAAAATATAAATAAATAAAATTAGTTATAAAATAAAGTCCGAAATAAAAACGAATAATAATAATTAATAAAGTGAATTCGTATCGGTGGATGGGAGTGATAAATGAATTTATGAATTGCTTGATGTTGCATTGTTGTTGTGGATTTGACGTCGAGTTGATTTCGACGGGTAGGCCGATAAACAAAGGAGACGCTGCCCGATTTTCGGGAAATTGATTCCGAAAATACGGGAGTGTAAACCACAATTATCGGAGACGTCGAATAACCATATATAATTATATTATATGAACTTAATTGCGGTTGAGACAAGATAATTTATGAATAATCGATTACCCTGTTATTCAAAACGATGAGTATACGTATTTTCTGAAAATAAATACCAAACTGAGTTTTGAAGGTGCAAGACATAATTGCTATGTGTATTTTAATAATACCTACAAATACGAGACGGGATATGAAATCTTATGGGTAAAAATGATAGCGATTTGATGTTAAGCTTAAGCGATTATCTGAATTAGGGTATTTCAACCCTGTAGGTCCTAGATGGAAAACCCGAGTATCGACATCGGACTAGGAATGATCTAGTGATTAGACTTCGAGATCAATGAAGTTTCAATTAAAGGACATGAAGGATGGAATTGTATCTGGAATAGGCTAGTGGCTTGACGATAAAGCCAAACATTCAAATGGAACCAAAGTCAACTAGCAGTAGTGGTTAAAGCTTATCAAGGAAAGTATTCCTTACTTTTTCTCGTAAAATACTGCAATTACTTTATTCCTATTTTAAGTTCAGAATAGTTAACTGTTTTATATTTCGCTGCAATTACTCTTAATTATGCAAGTACCCTTCATTATTGTTCCTTTATTATCAACTGATCTCTTAAGAAAATACTTATTGTTCCGGGTTATTTACGAACCCTGAATAGGGATATTTTGAAATCAAAGTGATTTGACATCAAAATACTCTATGGACTGGATGGTTACGATTCGGGACGGGTATAACCCGAACCCTTGATTATTAGGCCTTAGTAACCTGGGTACCCCATATGTTGGTAGGGTCTATGCAGTTGGGTATAGATCCGCACTATATCCTGACTAATCAGCAGGTTATAGTGCATATGTTGGTTCTAGTATCCAGTCTAATTTATTGTTGATCGCCATTAATAGCATTCTCTCTCTCGAAAAGTTTTATGATTCCAAAACTAGATAAAACACTGATTCAGAAGATGAATCTGGAAATCGTTTATCACTTTTGGATGTATAATTAAAGGCTGGTAACAGCCAAATGTTTATTCGCCCAAGTCCTTCAAATATATAGAATTGTTTTAATTTGTTTAAAGCTTTTTTCCGGAAATTTTCCTTTGAAACTAATGCTTGAAACTCAAATTATATACTTGCTGGGCGTTTTTGGCTGACTCTTGCTTTGTAAATTCATATTTCTTTCAAAAGCAGATAAGGATAAAAGTGAATAGCTTTCGTTAGACAGCAGAAGTTAGAGAGATCTCCACTGCGAGAGGCTGAAGATGTTAGAAAAATATGACAAAGACGTTAGCATAAAGGTATTTACACTTGTATTGTAATAATTGTGAATTGTAGAAGGTTATATTCTTGTTTCATACCTTAACCTGTAAACGATCCAGATTCAAGGGGTTAATTGAATATTATTTTATTTTATGTAAAGATTGTTTAGTGACACCAAATCTTGACCCCGGATTTGGGTTGTTACAAGTTGGTATCAAAGCTACAGGTTATTGGTCACTGAAAAAAGAATAGGTGAGGGTTAGATAGGAGTTATAGACCATATAAGATAGGAAAAAGCTAGGCATGCTCATGTTAAATTGAGTTTAGTGCGAATTAGGGTTAGTAGGTCCTATATGGAATTGGTAAACCAGGATTGTTGAGGGAAGTGTAAGGCAAATATCGCAACACTCTAGGTATATTGAGTTCTCATATCCTACAGTAATGAGGAATCGACAGATCGATGGAGACTGGGTATGTTACCCTACTTTTCCTGTGGTTTTGAAGAAAATGCGATTGATTCTTGTGAGAACTTGTGAAAGAGAGGCTAGATGAATTTTGGTACGATTTAACTTAGAATTAGGTAGTAGGACGAGCTCCACGCCGGAGGCAATGAGTTGATGGAAGCTGATGAAGAGCCAAAGTTGTAAGCTGCAAAGGCAACACCATTGCGAGAAGATTCTTACCACATACCGGGCGCTGCGCGAGGAATGATATTTACCTTATTAGTGAAAGAGATATGTCCTAAGTCCAATCATGTATGAGGATTTAGGAATAACTTTTATGTAATCTGTTTTGATTTCATTGATATTAATAAAAGGCTTGTTTTGTTTTTATTGCGGGCTCTATCTATTTAAATGTTTAAATAAGATATACCACAGTTTAGAGTAAAGCTTTTTATGGATTGTGATGAGATCATAATAATGAGACCTAAAAGATGATAACTCTAAACTTAAATAGTTCCTGGTCGTAGGATTACTAACTGGTAATTAATAATCCGCAAAGATCGATACATACTATGCTTGCTTCATTATGAAGGATGTCTGTTCTCATAAACATTTGTGTGGTGACACTATAGCTAGTATGTAGGTGCTTATTATAGAATAAGTTCACTGAACATGACTCACACAGCTGAACAACTGATGGAGTTCACTCACGTGTCAGCAGTTGTTCACATAGTGATAGTTGTACAAGTATCCTTAGACTTGAGGTCATCATAGTCATCTTGTGTACACTGAACTATGCTTTGGTTTAGTTCTTAGTCTCAAGGGACAATTATAAGGGCTCTACTGGGTATAGGAATTTGTACACGAAGATAGTGTATGATCAATAAAGGATCTACCCCTTTCAGTGAAGGAAGAGAATGTTCAATGCTGATCCACTTATGCTAGTTCAGGAATCTCTGGCCAGAGTGAATGAAATTAGAAAGGAGTTTCTAATTTACATTAAATAGAACTAAGCATAGTGAATGGGAAAGCAAGTGATTAAATAAGATAGGCTTGACACAAGTTCCATGCCTTGTATTTAATCGTGACATTGCAGGGTAGAAGGAATTAATTGTACGGTAACTACTCACTGAATAGGTTCTTGGTATTCTAAGCAGTGAATTCGTATTATCCGGATAGTCGGATAGTCGCGATATGCTGAGAATTATCCCTCACGATGTAGAATAAATATGATTAATTAATTAATCATATTTAATGAATTAGAGAATTTATATAAATAATGATAAAATAGTTTTATTATTATTTATTTCTACTACCGGTTTGATATTGAACCAACAGGGTGACACCGTAAAAGAGAATGATTTAATTGTGGGGGAATTAATTAATAATGGCTGATAATTATTTATTTCATGGAAAATTTAATAATTGATTAAATGAGATTTCATTGATTATAAATTAATTAAGAAAAGGTTCATAATATTATTAATTAAGAATTTAATTTTTGGAAATTAAATCAAGTGAGAGAATTATTTCTAAAGAGTTTAGAAAATGGATTAATAATTAAAAGGTGTTTTAATTATTAGTGAGAATAATAAAGGGGTAATAATAATAATATTTTATGGGAAAATTTTCAGCTGAAAATTTTGCCTATAAATATACTATTATAAACCCTATTTTTTCCTCAGCCAAAAAGATTTACAAAACCCTAATTCTCTCCATCTCCTCCTCCTTCATTACATCGTTTTCTTGGTGGATACCGGTGGAGTGCTTCACACTTGAGGAGCAGCTGCTAAGGATCTCCGTTCATCGTTCTTGGATCGCTATTAAAGACCTCCATCTTTCCATTAACGTAAAGCTTCGTAAGGTAAACACACTGAACTACGAATTAAATATTATTTTTCGCATGGATCCTGCGGAGGGTTTCGGTTTTTTAAGATTAAATTTACGTTTTCGCTGCGTTTATGTGCTAAAAACCCTTCAATGGTATCAGAGCTACTTGCGAAAAGTTTTTAATTCGTTATGTGTTTAACTGTTTTCGATATATGAGCATGTACGTGATTCGCCATGATTTGATGTTGATATAATATGCTCATATATGTATGGTTTTGAATATATGATATTCATGTGAGTTGTATAATCATAAGATGATTATGTAATCTGTATATATACTTATATATACATGATTTATGTTTGTTCTAATTATGAGAATCATATTAGATACGGATTCTGAATTGGCTGCTACAGATTTGCTGAAATTTGGGTCTGGTGTCCGATTTACGCAAACAAATACCCTATTCCATAGGTAAATGAGCGTCTGAACAAAACTGATAGCAAAAGCTATCAACGACTCGTCTGTAAGGCATTTGACGTTGTTTACTGCCCGTAAACAGTTATTCTTGTTTTTCTGATTTGATTCTGATTTTTCTGATTTGTCATATTTTTTTTATGATTAGATCATGGATAATATGATATGTTAAGATCAGATTATGTATTTTAACATGCTTTTATGTGTTGTATGAGCATGGTGGATGGTTATGGCCTTTCAACCTTAGTGTAATGGTTTTGGTTTTGGTTTTAAATACGACTTGCATGTCGTCAATCTATGTAATCATAAATCTCGAATGTAACTCGAGTTATTCTTGTAAGTTCATTAGATTAGTTTTACTTTCAATCATGTAATGTAATTGAAGACTGAAGAAGGCTATCCAATGGAGGTGATACAAAGAAGAAGATGAGGTATGCAAGAAGTCTAAACATAGAAGAAGACTTATGTAATAAGTAGTTGTATTTATTTCCATCACCGTATTAGATTGACCTTGATCTTTATCATGAGCTTGATAAAGATCACATAGGATGAGGCCATAACCAAACACATTTACTTTATTGCACTTTACATTTACTTTCTTATTTAATTTTATATATGAGATATATGCCTATGTTTACCATGCGATGCTAGATTTAGGTGAACTTAAATCAATATAAGGCGTGCTCTAGAAAATCAAGAATAGGAATCGTTTCTTGCCTTAACAATAATATTATGAACATAATCATGAGATTCTTGTGTTTATGAAACACGTAATTAAATATGAATTTTCAATATTGAGAGAAAGGATGATTCTGTCAAAAGCAGATTTCTATCTGTAAGAAAAGGGTATTAAGTGACGCCTCTTGACAATGCTCCCCCCGATCTGGGAATCATCTGATTATCGATTATTGATTTGAAATATTTAATTTAAAAGGAAGAATCTCTTTATAATATGATTATGATTATAACATAATATAATCCCTCTAAAATTAAATAATATCAAGTAGTAATTGGCCAATGACATAACAGGCTTGTGTCGGTAAAAGCCTTCCAACATGGTAGAAAGTAGTTCTTATTTTTGAATCATTGTCGTTTCGTGCTATAGCCAAGGGCTTTGATTTCGAAATAAGAAATACTTGTCTATTACGTAGAGATGTGTACATTGAATTAGAATCTAAAGGTCGGTACGTGCCACAGCCGTGGGCTGTTGGAGACTGATTCAATTGTACGAAATGTTGGGTTAGACTTGACTTAGAATATTGAGTTTGTCATGCCACAGCCGTGACTCAATTATTCAAGAGGCTAAAGTTATATTAGGGAATAATATAAGATGTAATTGATAAGAGTTGTCTGCCTATTGAACATCACAAGACGTTTCGTGCCACAGCCGAGGTTGTGTGATGGAATGTAGGATCCCTATTCCCACTAGCATTATGAATGCTTAATTTTCACTTAGGGGGTTGAATAAATTAGATAAACTAGTGGGAGACACTTATGAATAAAGACCCGATTCATATAGTGTTTTGAAATGAAATTGAATATTTGCTAAGTGTTGTTATGTGTTTATCATTTACAGACTTACTATATTCGTCATGTCTTCTGCACTATCACTCCGAAGCATACTAGATGCTCACAAGTTGACTGGTCCTAATTTAGCTGTTTGTTATCACTGTAACAAGTTGGGGCACTGGAAGAGGAACTACAAGGTTTACCTTGCAGAATTGAAGAAGAAGAAGGGTAGTAAGACTACCGCTTCTGATTCAGGCATGTTCATGATCGAAGTTAATGTCACTAGGTCAAATTTCTACTTGGGTATTAGATACCGCCTGTGGTTCTCGTATTTGCAATTCGTTGCAAGGACTAAAGGGAAGTAGGACTCTTGAAAAAGATGAGGTGATTCCACGTATGGGCAGTGGAGCAAGGGTTGCGGCCATATCTATAGGATCATTTAGTTTACATATGCCTATGGGCTAGACTATTATTTTGAATAATTGTTATTATATTCCCTCTATTGTGAGGAATATTGTTTCTATTCCTATGTTGGATGTGGATGGTTTTTCATTTATTATTAAGAATAATGAATGTTTTATCCTTAGAGATAATGTTCTTTTTGGACGTGGCATTTTAAATAATGGTCTATATGTATGTGACGTAGAGCATGATTTACTTCATATTGAACAAACTAATAAAAGAAAATGAGATGATGAAAATCTGACCTATTTATGGCACTGTAGGCTAGGTCATATTAGTGAAAATAGACTGCGGACATTGCATAAGGAATGGTTACTTAACCCCTTTGATTTTGAATCATATCCTACATGCGAGTCTTGTCTATTGGGTAAAATGACCAAATCTCCATTTTGTGGACATGGAGAGAGGGCTGCAGATTTGCTATGATTGGTACACACAGATGTATGTGGACCAATGTCTACGCAAGCCATGGGTGGATTTCGTACTTCATTACTTTCATAGATGATAGATCTAGATTCAGATATATGTATTTGATGAAACACAAGTCTAAAGCCTTTGAAAAGTCAAAGAATATAAACATGAAGTGGAGAAACAAACCAAACACAGTATTATAACTCTTCGATCAGATCGAGGTGGTGAATACTTGAATGGAGAGTTTCTAGATTATCTCAAAGAAAATGGTATAGTCTCCCAGTGGACTCCTCCATATACTCCATAGTTAAATGGGGTATCTGAAAGGAGAAATCGAACTTTGTTAGACATGGTTCGATCCATGATGAGCTATGCGAAGCTTCTAGTATTCCTATGGGGTTATGCATTGGAAACTTCAGCATATTTACTGAATAAGGTGCCTTCCAAATCTGTTCCTCAAACACCATATGAGATATGGAAAGAAAGGAAACCGAGTCTTAAACACGTTAAGATTTGGGGATGTCCAGCTTATATCAAGAAAGTTGACCCAGATAAGCTGGAATCTCGATCCGTAAAATGTAATTTTGTGGGATATCCTAAAGAGACTTTGGGGTATTACTTTTACACCGATCATCGGGTGTTTGTCTCCAGACATGCTACCTTCTTGGAAAAGGAGTTTATCCTTGAAGGAAACAGTGGGAGCAAAATTGAACTTGATGAAGTTCAAGAAGCACAAACTACTACGGATCAAGTGGAAACACCTGTTCAGACTGAACAACCTTCTATGGAACAGCCCATTCGTAGGACAGGGAGAGTGTCTCGCCAACCTAAGAGGTATTATGGCCTTGTCATTGAGAATGACAATGAGTTGTCAATCATTGATGATGACGACCCTGTGACCTATAATGAGGCTATGAGTAGTGTTGACTCAGAGAAATGGCATAGTGCCATGAAATCCGAAATGGAATCTATGTATACCAACCAAGTATGAACTCTGGTTGAGGCGCCTGAAGGTGTTAAGCCTATTGGGTGCAAGTGGGTATACAAAAGAAAGATTGGAGCAGATGGCCAGGTGGAGACCTATAAGGCCAGGCTCGTGGCAAAAGGATTTAAACAAAGGCAAGGGATTGACTTTGATGAAACTTTTTCACCTGTAGCCCTGTTAAAATCAATTCGGATTTTGCTTGCGATTGCTGCTTACTACGATTATGAGATCTGGCAAATGGACATGAAAACGGCATTCCTCAATGGGGAACTTGAGGGGGAAGTGTATATGACACAGCCAGAGGGTTTTCTTTCCAAGGGAAATGAACACCTAGTGTGTAAGCTGTTGCGAACCATATATGGTTTAAGGCAAGCTTCTCGTAGATGGAACATCCGTTTTGATGAGACAACTAAAGAGTTTGGTTTTATCAAAAACATAGATGAACCATGTGTCTACAAGAAGGTTAGTGGGAGCGTGGTAACATTTCTTGTATTGTATGTGGATGACATATTTCTTATAGGAAATGATATACCGATGCTACAATCAGTCAAAGTATGGCTATCAAAGAACTTCACCATGAAGGACTTGGGAGAAGCATCCTACATTCTCGGTATGAAGATCTATAGAGATAGATCTAGAAGAATGATGTACATACATCCAGAAAGTGGTTAAAAGGTTTAGCATGGAAAACTCCAAAAGAGGTCTCAAACCGATGAGCCATGGAGTGTCCCTTTCCGGAAAAATGTCTCCTAAGACACCTGAGGAAAGAGAGCATATGAGTAATATTCCTTATGCTTCAGCAATAGGATCTATCATGTATGCGATGTTGTGTACAAGGCTTGATGTTGCTTATTCAATTAGTGTGACGAGCAGATTTCAGTCCAATCCAGGTGAAGACCACTGGAAAGCAGTGAAAAACATCCATAAGTACTTGCGAAGGACTCAGGATATTTTTCTTGTTTTTGGTAGTGAATCTGAGTTGAAAATAGAGGGTTATACTGACTCTAGTTTTCAATCAGAAAGTGATAGCAAATCCATGGCAGGGTACGTGTTTACTCTGAATGGTGGTGCGATTAGTTGGAAGAGTTCCAAACAGTCTACAATGGCTGACTCCACAGCGGAAGCAGAATATATAGCTGCAAGTGAGGTTGCAAAAGAAGCCGTTTGGATGAAGAAATTTGTTTCCGAGTTGGGAGTTGTTCCTAGCATTGAAGAGCCTATTGTGTTGTATTGTGATAACAACGCAGCAATAGCATAAGCCAAGGAACCTAGGTCTCATAGAAATTCCAAACATGTCCTGCGGCGCTTTCATCTGATTAGCGAGATTGTTGAAAGAGGAGATGTCAACGTCGAGAGAGTTGACACACATAACAACGTATCAGACCCACTCACAAAGCCACTTTCTCAGAGTCACTTTGATCGTCATAAAGACAAGATGGGTATTAGATACCAGAGTGATTGGCCTTAGTACAAGTGGGAGATTGAAAGAGATATGTCCTAAGTCCAATCATGTATGAGGATTTAGGAATAACTTTTATGTAATCTGTTTTGATTTCATTAATATTAATAAAAGGCTTGTTTTGTTTTTATTGCGGGCTCTATCTATATAAATGTTTAAATAAGATATACCACAGTTTAGAGTAAAGCTTTTTATGGATTGTGATGAGATCATAATAATGAGACCTAAAAGATGATAACTCTAAACTTAAATAGTTCCTGGCCGTAGGATTACTAACTGGTAATTAATAATCCACAAAGATCGGTACATACTATGCTTGCTTCATTATGAAGGATGTCTGTTCTCATAGACATTTGTGTGGTGACACTATAGCTAGTATGTAGGTGCTTATTATAGAATAAGTTCACTGAACATGACTCACACAGCTGAACAACTGATGAAGTTCACTCACATGTCAACAGTTGTTCACATAGTGATAGTTGTACAAGTATCCTTAGAGTTGAGGTCATCATAATCATCTTGTGTACACTGAACTATACTTTGGTTTAGTTCTTAGTCTCAAGGGACAATTATAAGGGCTCTACTGGGTATAGGAATTTGTACACGAAGATAGTGTATGATCAATAACGGATCTACCCATTCCAGTGAAGGAAGAGAATGTTCAATGCTGATCCACTTATGCTAGTTCAGGAATCTCTGGCCAGAGTGAATGAAATTAGAAAGGAGTTTCTAATTTATATTAAATAGAACTAAGCATAGTGAATGGGAATACAAGTGATTAAATAAGATAGGCTTGACACAAGTTCCATGCCTTGTATTTAATCGTGACATTGCATGGTAGAAGGAATTAATTATACGATAACTACTCACTGAATAGGTTCTTGGTATTCTAAGCAGTGAATTCGTATTATCCGGATAGTCGCGATATGCTGAGAAGTATCCCTCACGATGTAGAATAAATATGATTAATTAATTAATCATATTTAATGAATTAGAGAATTTATATAAATAATGATAAAATAGTTTTATTATTATTTATTTCTACTACCGGCTTAATATTGAACCTATAGGGTCACACCATAAAAGAGAATATTTAATGTTGGAGGAATTAATTAATAATGGCTGATAATTATTTATTTATGAAATAAATAATTAATTGGAAAATTTAATAATTGATTAAATGAGATTTAATTGATTATAAATTAATTAAGAAAAGGTTCATAATATTATTAATTAAGAATTTAATTTTTGGAAATTAAATCAAGTGAGAGAATTATTTCTAAAGAGTTTAGAAAAAGGATTAATAATTAAAAGGTTTTTTAATTATTAGTGAGAATAATAAAGGGTTAATAATAATATTTTATGGGAAAATTTTCAGCTGAAATTTTTTCCTATAAATATACTATTATAAACCCTATTTTTGCCTCAGCCAAAAAGATTTACAAAACCCTAATTCTCTCCATCTCCTCCTCCTTCATTACATCGTTTTCTTGGTGGATACCGGTGGAGTGCCTCACACTTGAGGAGCAGCTGCTAAGGATCTCTGTTCATCGTTCTTGGATCGCTATTAAAGACCTCCATCTTTCCATTAACGTAAAGCTTTTTAAGGTAAACACACTGAACTACGAATTAAATATTATTTTTCGCATGGATCCTGCGGAGGGTTTCAGTTTTTTTAAGTTTAAATTTACGTTTTCGCTGCGTTTATGTGCTAAAAACCCTTCAATTAGATATAGGTAAGACTAGCAAGAAGATGCGACCTTATCTACATACAAAACGTCGAATTGCATTAGTAATCTTAAGCATAACGTCCAGGACGACGACGAGAATATCAAAGACGGTGGCAGACGATAACATTGAGTTAGAGCTATGAATAAAATGGTATACAACGGTAAATGAAGTTTCGTCGGCTAATAAGTGCGAGCGGAATTCAAGGAAAAATAAAAGATGTACCAAAGTGGAGAGACCCTTATATGGGCATTCTTTTGATTAGATATTTCATTAGCGGATCATGAGATTAGCAAGTAACTTATATAGTAATGACGACCATATATTGATTTTCAAATTTTAAAATGAGATTTCGATAAGGAATTTCTTAATCAACTTTTAGAAGATTTTTGCATAAAATGAGTTTCATAATTTGGTTCTCAAATTACCACTTAAGTTCTTGTTATTATAAACAGGAAATGACCTAAAAGAATAATGGACCTAGACTCCGTGTTGTTAGTTCGGAGGACCAAGTAGACCCACTAGCAAGAAGAAAGTTTAAAGTTTTCCGTGAAAGACGAACATAAATTTTGTTTAATAATATTAATGATTGAATCAACATGTTAAAACATTATTTACCCAATTCATGAAATTATTAAAATCTAATGAGATTCGTGATTCGAACGGACGGAGGATGATTGAATAAAATGAAAGAATCTTCTAGATGATTGGACAAGAATCGTATTTCTACTGACGAAATTGAGGCGTTGCGTGATCGATGGGTATTTTACGCGGCATAGATAAAATCAGAAGCAGTAATTATAAATTTCATAAGGACATGATTATGATCAAATTATTAAAGTATATAATGTGAAGGCATTTCCAGACGACATTCCGAAGCTATGATGTGACCGAGATGGTGGATCTGTTATTTGAATAATTCTTGAATGTATATTTTAGTGAAGCATGGACGGTGACAAACAACGTCATTCTTTCCTCTAATACGATAGCATATGTTCTTCTTGATTCTTGAATACGTATGAGCTTCTTCTATGGATAAATCATATGAGGCAAAAACGAAAGAAAATTTATTATATTCCTTCTGAATTATTTCTCTTCTCAAAAATATTGCTTCCTGATTGAGACAAACAGTTTTGTGATGTGACACTTTGTCAAAATGACGAAGAGTCTGGTGGGACGCCACCTAATCATGTGCTGTATGCCGTATAATATGAAAGACTGGCCATCTTGAGTACGAATATGGTTGTCTCATTCATATCTAAATCCTTACTCATTTTTCTTCATTCAATTTATTGACTTACAGGTTCTCCCAATTGATTTGTCCATTGTTATTCCTCGTCCAGTTTTCCAATCAAAATCATATTTATAAACTCTTCTCTTACGTAAAGTCTGTTCCTTAACGATTTCAAAAGAAATGGAATAGTTCCGTGTGACAGGTAGAATTAAGTGTCGAAGGTAGATATGATTGTAAGCCAATACATGATGGACATCTGCGGGCAAGGGAGAAGGAATTCACCGATATCGTGGTCGTTACAAAGACATCAAATCAGACGGGTGTTCCTGTTATGAGGATTTCATTAGTACGGTAGGTTATAGTCACACATTGCGCTTTAAGGCAGGAGAATTTGACGTGAGATGAATGGTTAGCGAACCGTAACAAATAAATTAGTTATAAAATAAGGAAGTAAAGTTGTGTGCATCAGCTAAAGCGAACGAGTATCGGGACGAAAATCGAAGATCAAGGGAATTCTGAACAAGGAATCAAACAGACAACTAATATGTGAAGCATCCCTTCATCGCAGGAAGATATTTATCGTGAAGATTCAAGATGGAACCTAATTGCAACCAAATTTCGAACGTGTTCTCCAAGAAATCGTGAGGTTCTCTAACTTAAGTAAATAAGTTATGATGAATTTAATACCCATAACCGTACCAATGACGAAAGTTTGATACGGGAACATAAGTGAAGATGAAGCAATGATGACTCGACTATGAAACCTTCTAAGAAATAATGATCTAATGATTAAGTCTTCACTAGATTGTGATAATAATGATGACCATGCGTGGTTATCAAAAGATAAATAGACTAGTTAACGGAATTTAGTGTGTATCGTCAACAATAGGGAATTGATGTGATTAGTTGAAGGATGCGGTATAATTCTTGAAAGTAACTGTACACAATTCATAATGACAAGAAATAAGTTAAAGTACTCGCGGAATAAAATTTTGAGAAACACCGATATAAATTCTAAGTTCATTAATAACATTTCGTAATATTCTGAAAGAACTGAGAAAGGTATGGTTATATTAATCTTTGTTGGTGTAAGACTTTAGTTCCATTTTA
Organism: Apium graveolens; assembly: GCF_009905375.1. Classification (NCBI taxonomy): domain Eukaryota; kingdom Viridiplantae; phylum Streptophyta; class Magnoliopsida; order Apiales; family Apiaceae; genus Apium; species Apium graveolens. The sequence continues at coordinate 173,494,762 of NC_133648.1, read as the reverse complement.
AAAAGATATATGTCATGCCAGTTCATTATATGTATGCTGATCAAAATGATATAGTTTGAATTATGGTGAATGGATGAATTTGGTTGATGGAAGTGGATGGATATGATTGTGGATGCTTTGATTGATTGATGGTGTCGGCTTGAGTCCGAATGGTAGTCGACGGTATAGGGGAAGTGTTGCCCAAATTTTCAGAAATTACCCCACTTTTAAGAATCAAGAGGTATACCTTCATATGTTATTGAGATATCCGGTGGTACTCCAAATGATTGCGATCTCGGCTCTGGGAAAAGGTTGTTATGATCAAACTGACTTTATATAATTGGACTTTGATTCCAGTTAGCTAGTCAGCACTTGGTTTAATTGATCAGTTTAAAGATTTAATTGATTAACTTTACCAACTAATGTTTAGTTAAATGGAGATCGATTCCAATTAGATTGAGTCAAACTTTGACAAGATTTTTAGATTCGAAATCAAAGCAATTAAGAATTTGGAGGAAGAAAAGATCTTAGTAGAAATTGGAAATTTAGTAGAATCAACGTGATGTTACTGCAAGCGTGTGCGAGGTTTTTTCCATAAACAAGAAGAGCGCGTTCAAGAACTGAGGGTTCAAGACAAAAGAAAGAGATTTATCATCTGTAATGGCGTTCCAGGAAGGACTTGAATGTATACCCATATCGAATGTAGATTGAACGGAAGCTACTATAACATAGTGGAAAACTCCCAAATACAAGTATCTGATGTAAGACAGAGACTGATGAAGTCCGCATGTGAAATCGAAAAAAAAAGAAATGTTGATCAATTGGAGAAAGCCAAATATGCGATCAATGATGATTTAAGTGAGGTTAAAAAAATAAATAATAATAATAATAACTATTGATGAATTTTGATAATTCTGTCAGTAAGAATTTAAATATTATAAATAAAAGCCTTTATTCCAGTGTTAACTTCAGGAATGGCTTATCTAATAATGAATAGATTAGTATTATCAAGAAAGAGAGACCCCTTATGTTTAAAAGAAATAATGAATAATGAGAATGAAGAACTAATTAAGAAAAGAAGTGGAATCAAAAGGATGATAAAGAAATTTTATAAAATAATCCAAGATATAAGCAAGTTATGAACGTTGGTTGTGCCAGAACTGATAGGAGAATGAAGTGAAGCGCCGATAATTGAAGATAGGAATTTCATTCGAAGAATGCGTGTAAGAAGGGAAGATTAAATGAAGGTATTAGTGGCAAATTGTTAGAGAAGAACGTTACAATGAATCTCATATCGGAATTCGCCATAATTAAAATGAAGCCTCGAAGGTTTTAACGAATGAGTTACCAAGGTTACCTCGAAACATACGGTGAAATTTCACATTGGTTACTGCACAGAGTCGAGCTGGTGTCAAAGGCCCAGTATCGTATGATCCAGTAGAGATGAAGTAATGGGTTAAGGAAACTTCAGGAATATGGAATGAAGGAATAATGAAATAAGGAGTGTTCCGCGTTATGCACAAATGTGGTCATAGAAAAGAAGAATGGAGGATTAAATGAACGTAGTGTATCAAGAGTAATTGGATAGTGAATTTGTATTTATTGATAACATCCTCGCCCATTCCAGGACTTAGGAAGACCAAGTTGAACGTCTGAAGATATGTCTGCGAAGGGTTGAAAAGTAACAACTGCGTTCTAAGCTTCAAAGGTGTGAACTCTGGTCATAATGGATTATGAGCTACGGAAGTATGGTTAATTACCAACCAAGCAAGATCTGTTTAGAGACAGATGTCTTGACTAGAGCAGAAAGAGTGAATATTATTAAGATTGTTGGGGAGTGGATAAGGGAATTGGAAAAGTTAGCAATTGAAGGACAAGTTTTGATCCGGTTTCTGGATTATACTGATACTTACTTTGTTGTTATATATCAAAGGTGGTATTAATATAGATGATTGTTGTTGACTTCAATATAGAATGTTGTGAGCATCAAAGTTCATATTAATATCTAATTTGATATGACCACAAAATAAGTATTATTATCAGGAATTCGGTTTCGAATAAAGTATGATTCATTCCGTTCCAAATTAATATTTCCTTTCAGATAATAAAAGATTCTCGCTCGATGAATATACCTGATAGTGATTGAAAAGAAATTGAAGTATACTACAAAGTGGTGAATTAAATTCAATTATCGAGATTTTCCTTTAATTTTTAGTTTTTGAATAGATTTAGAACATTTAGAAGCATCAGACGCCATGAGCTCAGTATATCGGGCGCAGACGGATGGAAAGTACAAGAGACCGGTTAAAGATTCTCGAATACGATTGAAAATGATCATGGGTCAGGCTAATCGAATAGAAAGAGGCCTTAAGAGCAAAGTAGAACATCCAGAGAAGATGGAAGACATTAATGAGCATGAATTATTAGAATTAGAAGGAAAAGCGGATTAGTATAAATACGTTAGTCCTTTGAGACAATGAGATAGATAGAATGACTGCGAATGAGTTTGCTTTGTTGTCCCAGATATAACGAGTTTATATATATATAACCCGGAAGAATAAATTTAGTTCCATATGTATAAAATGGAGGTTTGAGTCAAGTTGCGTGGACAACTGATATATATAATATCGGTAGTACACTGTTGAGTAGTAGTTAAAGTGATGAGTTTTGAGAAATTTTAAGTAAGATACTCGAAAAGTATCAATGTCTATTCCTTAGCATGATTCTGAGGACATAATCCTTTTAAAGGAGGATAAATGTAACGTCTGAGAAATATTATGTGATTATTTTTATCAATAAATAATTATTATGTGAATTTTGGTGAATTATTCAATGATTGATATTAATTTTTGGGTGTTGATATCTGATAAAATTAGGATATTTTAATTTCTATTTATCCAGAATTAAATATAGATAATTTTGGTATTTTTCTGGTAATTTTCGGATTATTATATGATTTTATAATGATTTATAAAATTAATTATGATTATTTTTACGTAATTATAAAAATTACTTTTTAGAAACAGAAATCGTCCCACTTCAACCGTTTTGTGTTTTTACAACCCGAAATTCTCCCGAAAACTCATTCCTAACCTAATCAGATAATTCTGAACACTTTTCATGTTTTGACTTTTCCGATCCGGGGTACGGTTTGATCCGTACGAGTCCCGGCGTGAAATTTTCGATACGCTAATCATTTCTATAGATTAATAAAACCCGTATTCTCGAAAGACGGGATAAAGTTACTGTATTTTGTATAAAGTGTTTTATAAGAGGCCTTGATTTGATAATTATCCAAATCTGGTATTAAAATTGTTTCGTTATATAGTTACTTAGCGGCTAAGTAACCTATTTTCGGATCCAATATGTAAATGTAATTATCAAATTATTAAATAAATAAAATGTGTGATGGTTTTGTCAGCTATGCGAAGATTAATTTTATAGTTAATTATTAAGCTGTATGAATTTAATTCATTTTTAAAGTGATTTCATTGAATATTTATTCTCATAAATGCTAAAATTGTTTTTAAAATTATTCTTGTGGCTTTAAAATTTTATTTATTATCTTTAGGAGTTTATAAAATTTAGAAATCAATATTTTATTGATTATTTATCTCTAAATGATTTTCTGATTTCATTTAATTGTAAAATCAGTATTTAATTCCAGAATGCTTCAAAAATAATGAAAATTTAATTTTATTAAATTTGGAATATTTCGAGATTTTTAAAATTTACTCGGAAATTTTCCGGCTTTTAATTAACCGCACGTGTACTCGTTAAAATAATAAAATACGGGTCGGATGCGCGTTTCATAAATGATTTTAAAATTATGAAATTTTTTATGATAATTTTTTATGATTTTAAAATTATGAAATTTTTTATGATAATTTTTTGTGATAATTTTTTTTAGTTTGCTTGCGATTGCTGCTTACTACGACTATGAGATCTGGCAAATGGCCCGATGGTTTTCTTTCCAAGGGAAATGAAAACCTAGTGTGTAAGCTGCTGCGAACCATATGTGGTTTAAAGCAAGCTTCTCGTAGATGGAACATCCGTTTTGATGAGACAATCAAAGAGTTTGGTTTTATCAAAAACGTAGATGAACCATGTGTCTACAAAAGGGTTAGTGGAAGCGCGGTAACATTTCTTGTATTGTATTGAAAGAGAGTTGACACACATAACAACATAGCAGACCCACTCACAAAGCCACTTTCTGAAAGTCACTTTGATCGTCATAAAGACAAGATGGGTATTAGATACCAGAGTGATTGGCTTTAGTACAAGTGGGAGATTGAAAGAGATATGTCCTAAGTCCATTCACGTATGAGGATTTAGGAATAACTTTTATGTAATCTGTTTTGATTTCATTGATATTAATAAAAGACTTATTTTGTTTTTATTACGGGCTCTATCTATTTAAGTGTTTAAATAAGAAATACCATAGTTTAGAGTAAAGCTTTTTATGGATTATGATGAGATCATAATAGTGAGACCTAAAAGATGATAACTCTAAACTTAAATAGTTCTTGGTCATAGGATTACTAACTGGTAATTAATAATCCACAAAGATTGGTACATACTATGCTTGCTCCCTTCAGGAGGATGTCTGTTCTCATAGGCATTTGTGTGGTGACACTATAGCTAGTATGTAGGTGCTTATTAGGGAATAAGCTCACTGAACATGACTCGATAAATTGAACAACTAATGGAGATTACTCACGTGTCAATAGTTATTCACTGAGTGATAGTTGTACAAGTGTCCTTAGACTTGAGATCGTTAAAGGTATCTTATATATAATGAACTGTGCTTTGGTTTAGTCCTTAGTCTCAAGGACATCCATTAGGTCTATTCTGGGCATAGAGATTTGTGTATAGAGATAGTTAACGTCAATAGAGGATCTACCCCTTCCAGTATAGGAAGAGAATATCCTATGTTATTCTTAGTATGCGAGTTCTGGAATCTCTGGCCAGAGTGTATGAAATTAGAAAGGAGTTTCTAATTTGCATTAATATGAACTTTGCATTATGAATAAGAAATCATATGATTAAATTTGATAGGCAGGACACGAGATCCATGCCTTGTATTTATTCGGGATATTATAAGGGTAGAAGGAATTCATTGTACGGTAACTAGTCACTGACAGGTTCTTGATATTCTAAGCAGTGAATTTATATTATCCGGATAGTCGCGATATGTTGAGAAGCATCACTCACGATGTAGAATAAATATAATTCATCAGTTAATTATATTTAGTGAATTTTAGTATTCATGTAAATAATTAATAAAAGTTTATTATTATTTATTTCTACTACCGGCATAATATTGAACCTACAAGGTCACACCATAAAAGAATATTTTCTTTGATGAAATAATGAGAGAGAATTATTTTCTAAATAGTTAAGAAAAAAGAAATAATGATTAAAATAGTTTTAATTATTATTAAAGCATTTTATGAAGATAAAATGTGGGGGGTAATATATATAAAGATATATTATAAAACCCTAGGAGAGCCCTATAAATAGAATGAGATGGCTCATTCTATTCATATAAAATTTTGGTTTTGTGAAAACCCTAGCCTCCATCTTCTTCCTCTCTCTCTCTCCCAAAAAAACTCCATTTTATAAAAGCTCGGTTTTATAAAAGGTTCATCGAAGAGGATCGTTCTTGGTGGATACCGGTAGAGTGCTTCACACACTGAGGAGCAACTGCTAGCACTCCAATTTTATAAAGCTTCGATTCACGAGGTATGATTTCGATTCCTCAGTTTTTCCCTTTTATACATTTTTCTATATGTGCAGTATATGGTTTTTACGGAATAAATGTTATTTCACGCTTCCGCTCATCCGTAATTTCCTTCAATTTCTGCATTTATATTCTTGTTTTTTTATAATTTCATTTTATTTGC